>NC_090651.1:67734558-67852058 GCF_040937935.1 Hyperolius riggenbachi
ATCCTTTATCACTACATATAGAAGTCCCATTACTTAATTTAGCAAAGGCCTTGAAAAATTTAGATTTAGAAAATTGGTCACAAAATGGTATAATTAAAGTAGCTGATCTCATGGAAAATGATAAGCTTAAATCCTTTGAAGAACTTACCTCAACATATGACATCCCACAATCTGACAAACCCAAATACTTTAGAATTAAAAAATTCTTAGATAAACACTCCCCTCAAAATATATCCTATTTACCTCAAATAAAAAAACTTTTAGACCCACAAAATAATAAGAAAAAGGGAATTGCCATATTTAATAAAACACTTTTACAACTTAAAGATGAAGGCCAAAGATGGCAACTGAATAAATGGCAGGATCTATTAAACATAGATCTTGATCAGGAAGAGTGGGAGAGGGCCTACAGGTCTCTTAAAAAATCAACTAAATGTGTCCTGCATTATGAAAACTTTTTGAAGCTTCTGTGGCAGTGGTATTATACTCCAGAAAAAATTTCTAAGTTTGATGGCAATACTTCCCCCCTTTGCTGGAGAAATTGCAATGAAACTGGATCTTTAATTCACATTTTCTGGTCATGTCCAAAGATCACTAATCTCTGGGGAGAGATAGAGACATTTCTTAAACAATTGCCTATGTTTCTGAGCACAATTTCACCTGAAATGGTATTACTCCATGTTAGAACATGGGACCTTCCCCCGAGTGAAAGGTTTATTTTCAACCACATTTGTGTAGTAACTAGAATATTGATTGCCGACAACTGGAAGTCACACTATGTACCAACATTAGAAGAAGTATTAAGGAAAGTGGAATCCAACATGAGAGCTGAAAGATCTTGGGCTATAAAAAACAGTACTATAGGTGCATTTTGGAAAAAAGCTTATCTATGGCCTACTATATATGTTGATTCTAAGATTCAAGAAGTCTAATATCTTATCTAACCCTCACATGGATAAATGAATAGTGACTATTAATGTTGTTGTACTAGGGCATTGTCTAGAAACTTAGTGTTGTTGTTGCCTGGCTTGGACTCTCCACTGTTACATTACATCACTTGGACCTACAAAGTAATAAGATAAGTATATTACTGTTATTGTACAAGAATACCTCAGTAAGAACTGTGAAAAGTAATTTTCAGCTGTTTAGTATAGTTTAGTTTAGTTTAGTTTAGTTTAGAATTAGTTTAATTATATTAGTTAAGTCATAACATTAATATCTGAATAATTAATTGGAATTGGGAAAGCAAGACGTATACCAAAATATCTACATATACTCTATGTAGCCCAACTCGATGTAGTTTAACAGCTAAGTGAGATAGCAGTGATCCTGTGGGGACGGCAAGTATATAGGAATAATACTTAAAGAGGATGCGTCCTCTGGAGTCTCTGTAGGGAGGATTTAAGACCCCCATTCTCCAGAGGTACTGCTCCTACTAAACCTTAATTAACAATACATTTTAGGAATTCGTTAGAATGTAACTAACAGGATCACTGTTTAAAATAACAAAAATGACATTTAGGTTATTTTGGAAAGATAGGTGCTATTAGGCCTACAAAGATAAATAAACAATCCTTTCTTTAAAAATTTATGGTTTAAAATTGATTTAAACATTTTTTTTCTTGAAATTTGCACTATTTGCATATTTACGCGCTATTTACGTGGTTTTTATGCGTTTACTAGGCGTTTTCTGCGCGTTTAGCGATTTTAAGTGGCGTTTGACGCGTTTTTTACGTGCTTACGCGTTATTATGCGTAAAACCTCATTGGGTTGCACTCATGTGTATTTTTATGCGTATTCTTGCGTGTAGAGATGCACATATTTAACCTTTTAAGAACTAAATAGCAACAAGTATACTAAACTCAGCAATCATCTTAAGAGATACTAGCCATTGATTTATAAGGGAAAGTTATTATACACTGTTTATGTATAACTGAAACTGAATGTATATTTGAAAAATCAACAGTATATTTCTCATTGGACTGCTGTAATGTAAAAAGTAAGTTTATTTTTATATTGTTTTAATATGTCTTGGCATATTGTTAAAATTTTTTGGAAATTCCAATAAAAAATATTGAAAAAGAAATCAGATAGGGGGAGGTACAAAGTCAGAAAGCCGAACTCGTAGTGAAATAGACAAGCAGAGGTTCGGCAACGGGAGATCAGAAAATGGCACAGATAACAATAGTGCTTGCGAATATATTGGCAAAACCAATATATGTCGCAGATCAGGAAAATAACAAATCTGACTGTTGTGGGCTAGTTACGGCAAGCCGCACTTGGCCCACGATGGTACTGACTGTCAGATCACTATCTGGCTGACTATTAGATCAACTGACTGGCTGACTATAACAGAGATCAAGTTACATACAAATATACAATAATCAGGAAAACAACAAAGACTGACTGATGAGAGACAGGAGCCTTGCTCCAGCTAGGACTGTCTCTCTCGGATCTAGCTAAGGTCTGAGGGCTATCACAAAGTAACGCTTACTGCAAACAACTTGCAACTGACAGAATGCCTGCTTTTATACTGTGCTGGGCTCAAACAGCCCGCCCAGCCAATCAGCCAATCACAACACAGCTCAAGGACCTTGCAGCACAGCTCAAGGACCTTACTGAGGTCAGCTGACCAGCTGGTCAGCTGACTCTCCTTCTAAGAGTATAAAAGGCTTTATTGCACACGCGCGCAGCCCCTACGGGGTCCAGACCAGACTGGATTGAGGATAGTGTTGGTGTGTGACAGGCCCTGAGGCCTGTGAGGGAAGAACCGGACCACAGCCTCGACGTAAAGTACGCCGAGAGGCCTGTGACCGAAGGGTGGATCGCACCGCCGATGCGGACGTTTCTCCGCGTTCCGCATGCGACCATGTGGTGGATGGTGCCGCTGATGCGGACGCGGACAAACCTCCGTGTTCCGCTTGCTGAATGCAGTCAGGCCGCCGTCTTATGACAGTAGGTGATTTATAGGGATGCCCATTCGGAAATTTCCACATTTCCGATCGGAACTCAGAAAAGAGAAATTAGATATGCGCGGAAATCCAACTTACTGCAACTTAATAATTTTAGCCCAATCACAGAACTGAAACATTGGACCAATCAGAGAATGCATTATTTTTATGCAAAAAGTGGATTGCCACTGTAATTTTGAACCAATCACAAGACTCTGATACTGCTGAGTATTCCTGAGTCTTGTGATTGGCCTAAATTTCTGTGGTTTTCCAATTACCGCGTTAAAATTCTTCTTTCTCTGATTGGTCTAATGCTTCGGAGTCAACTAAAAAAAATATGGAAAAATAAAACTCATCCAAAATCGGAACTCGTAAATCTGCAGAATCGGTATCGGCATTGCCGGAAATCGGAGTTGCCAGTCATCCTTGCTGATTTGTAGCACCGGCTGTCTGTGTAACTTTCTGGGGCACTATTGGTAAAATCTTATAAACAAGTTAAAATTCTATTAAAGTGGACCTGAACTCAGAACTTCCTCTCTGCTCTAAAAGATACGCAACAGCATAATAACCTTTAACCATTTCAGCACGTGGGTATTTTTCACCTTATGGATGAGAGGAATTTTCACATTTCAGCGCTCCTCCCTTTCATTCCCCAATAACTTTATCACTACTTATCACAAAGAAATTATCTATACCTTGTTTTTTTTCGCCACCAATTAGGCTTTCTTTGGGTGGTACATTATGTTAAGAATTATTTTATTCTAAATGCATTTTAATGGAAATAATAAGAAAAATGGAAAAAAAATCATTATTTCTCTGTTTTTGCCCATTATGTTTTTAAAATAGTACATGGTATCATAATTCAAATCCACACATTTTATTTGCCCATTGGTCCCAGTTATGGCAATGTTAAAATAATATCCCTAGTATAATGTATGGTGACAATATTTTATTTGGAAATAAAGGTGCATTTTTTTTTACAGATTTACATCCATCACCAATTTTTAGCCCATAAATTAATAATAATATTCCCTCTTGACATACAGTACATATTAAAACATTTTATTCCCTAAACACAGAAGGTGTAATTTTACTACTTGGCCACAAGATGTCCCCATTGAGATGTTCCTTTTCGCGTACAATATGTACGCTATAGGAAGCAACATTGTTGCTACATTGTAACTAGGGAAGTGACGCAGGCATCAATGGATGTCGCCTCTCTGTACTCCTCCATCCCGCACAACCTTGCCCTCAAAGCTCTGAATTTCCACCTTGAGAAATATTCCACCTTTGACACTTCTTTGCAGTTTTTCCTTGGGGGGGCTGTGGAGTACCTCCTCACGCATAATTATTTTATGTTTGACTCGGGGTTCTACTTCCAGAGATGCGGAGCTTCTATGGGGGCTAAGTTTTCCCCCTCCCTGGCTAACCTTTATATGGGCTGGTGGGAGGAGCTCCGCATCTTTGGGGATGAGAACCCCTTTGCCTCCCATATTATTTGGTATGGCAGATTTATAGACGACTTGCTCTTGGTCTGGGGTGGTCCTCCCGGACTCCTTGATGATTTTTTGACACATATAAACTGCAATGAGTTGAATTTAAATTTTACGATTAATCACCACGACTCACATATTGATTATTTGCTCCATCGAGTCTCCACCAGGACCTTTCGCAAGCCCACAGCGGGCAATTCTATACTTCTTGCTAGTTCTTGTCATCCAAGACACCCTATCAATGCAATTCCCACAGGGGAGTTTATTCGGGCAGCCCGTAACTGTTCCAGTCCTGTCGAATTGGAACAGGAATGTGCTTTGGTTGAGAATAGACTGAAACAAAGAGGCTATACTAAGAAACAGTTAGCTTGGGGACGCTCTAAAGCTACAGGGAGATCACGCAGTGAACTATTAACAATTAGAAACCGGGGTGGTGATCGGGATGACAGGGTGACCTTTGTCACGGAATACAGCCTTGAATTTAATAAAATCACCAATATAGTGAAAAAATACCTTCCAGTGCTGAATTCGGATCTTAAATTCAAAGCCATTTTGAAACAAGGCTGTCGCTTTTCTGCCAGACGGGCCCGTACTTTGGGGTCTATTCTTTCCCCTAGTTACATCCAATCCACCCTCCCGTCCCGCACCCCCACTTGGCTCGCCACAGTGGGATCGTACCCGTGTGGGTTCTCAACATGTCACTACTGCCACTGTCACAAGAAGGGCTCCTTTATCTCCTTGTAATAAGACGGCGGCCTGACCGCATTCAGCAAGCGGAACGCGGAGGTTTGTCCGCGTCCGCATCAGCGGCACCATCCACCACATGGTCGCATGCGGAACGCGGAGAAACATCCGCATCGGCGTTGCGATCCACCGTTCGGTCACAGGCCTCTCAGCGTACTTTACGTCGAGGCTGTGGTCCGGTTCTTCCCTCACAGGCCTCAGGGCCTGCCACACACCAACGCTATCCTCAATCCAGTCTGGACCCCGTAGGGGCTGCGCGCGTGTGCAATAAAGCCTTTTATACTCTTAGAAGGAGAGTCAGCTGACCAGCTGGTCAGCTGACCTCAGTAAGGTCCTTGAGCTGTGCTGCAAGGTCCTTGAACTGTTGTGATTGGCTGATTGGCTGGGCGGGCTGGTTGGGCCCAGCACAGTATAAAAGCAGGCATTCTGTCAGTTGCAAGTTGTCTGCAGTAAGCGTTACTTTGTGATAGCCCTCAGACCTTAGCTAGATCCGAGAGAGACAGTCCTAGCTGGAGCAAGGCTCCTGTCTCTCATCAGTCAGTCTTTGTTGTTTTCCTGATTATTGTGTATTTGTATGTAACCTGATCTCTGTTATAGTCAGCCAGTCAGTTGATCTAATAGTCAGCCAGATAGTGATCTGACAGTCAGTACCATCGTGGGCCAAGTGCGGCTTGCCGTAACTAGCCCACAACAGTCAGATTTGTTATTTTCCTGATCTGCGACATATATTGGTTTTGCCAATATATTCGCAAGCACTATTGTTATCTGTGCCATTTTCTAATCTCCCGTTGCCGAACCTCTGCTTGTCTATTTCACTACGAGTTCGGCTTTCTGACTTTGTACCTCCGCCTATCTGATTTCCTTGGCTAGATTTCTGACTCTGCTCTCTGTTTCACGATTCGGTACCTCGCAGCCAGTTTGTCACCGAACCGTTTCCGTCTGACTTTGCCCCCTTTAGCGGTTCTCCCACTAAAGGGTTTATACTGCTGAATCCCTCATTGCGGAGGTCTCAGTGGTTCCCCAGTATATCATTGCTGCTGGGGAACGCAATTCTAGCGTTACGTCATCTAGTCGCAGAATCGCACACACTGCGTTCTCTTTTAGAGGTAGCCAGTCCTCTTAAAGATATCAGTGTGGTGGGTTTTCCACTGTCGTTATACCCGGTATCCAGAGTTACAAATAAATATCCGCATTATTGGCGATTCCGCAGATCGCCACATAATCGGATATATCAGCATTATTGGTGATACTGCGGATCACCAACAATCTGAATACTCTGAGTGTGCACCAAACACCACACATTGTTACACTCCTCCTTTGCGACTGGAAACAATCTCCCTATTAAACAGTATGTCAATTGCGACACGAGGTGGGTTATCCATGTGCTTTCTTGCACCTCTTGCCGCTTACAATATGTGGGGTGTACCACTCGCAATTTGAGGGCCCGCATTGCGGAGCACTATTGTGGCACCAACTGGAAAACTTTAAAAAAATCGGCAGTTTCCAAGCACTTTGAGAGCGTCCACGGGTGTGATCTCTCTTCTTTTACTTTTCAAGGGGTGGAACGTATTGTCAGTCCCAAAAGAGGTGGGGATACTCATAAATTACTTTTGAGGCGAGAAGCCTATTGGATTCACACTTTGGATACCCGTACACCAAAGGGTCTCAATACACGTTGGGACTTGAATTTAGTCTATGATTGTTGAACTTGCTTCTCAACTTTGTCCCCCCTTTTCCACCCCCCTCTCCCCTTTTTTCTCATACGTGGGACTGCCCTGCCTTCCTTTCCATTTTTCTTTTCCCTCATATGCAGATTGGGCCATCATATATGATTCTATAGTTCCAGTGTCCTTTTCTATGGCAATTTTTTTACATTACTTTTTAGTTTTTATTTTCTCTAATGTTTGCTATCAACTTTAGTAGATAATATTTATATATCACATTTTGTATATGCAATGTATCTGTCTTTCTTAGTGATATATTTTTTATTATGCACACATTTGTAATGTTCCCTTTAAGGCGAGGGCTTGTTGAGGTATAGGGTGGAGTTTTCTCCCCCCACCTACATAAAGCCCTCCTCTTGCAGGTTCACTTTTAACTATGACTAAGGGCAGATTGTAAGCCCGACACGCTTCAGTTGAACCTTGTGATTTTATTGCATCTGTCATGTGGAATTTTTGAATAAAAAAACAGCGTTTCCACCTCTGCTTGGTTGCGGATCCTTCTGTACATACTTATGGATTGGCCTGGCTTCCCAGATCCTGCACCCTTTGGTTGAACTGGCAGGGGGTCTGAGCGTTTCTGCCTTCCTGGATTCATCAATGGATGCCTGCGATCATGGTTGCCTGTGGGGAGACTAATAAATAGGAACGTTATTCCCATTCATAAATCTAACGATCGGCGGCAATAAGCGGTGGAAATCAGATGCGGGAGGAAGAGCGGCTGCTCTATTTTAGAACAAAACACTGTTTTTGAACAAAAACAGTGTTTATTCTCGGTGGACGAGAACGGATTGTCTCAGGGGACCCCTGCAGCCAATATCCCCTGTTCCCGGCAACATCGTGATCGCTGGCATCCGCCGACATGATAGCCCACACACACCCCCAAGCTGCAGGGACGTGACTATCGCGTCCCTGCGGCTGTAGCAGCTGCCGCTGCCGACGTGAGGCTCACGTCCCAGCGGCAGAAATGGTTAAAGAAAAACATTTTTTTTGTTACAGCTGATACAAATCTTACAATAAATCTGCAGTTTCTACTTCCTGCTTTCATGGAGGGAGACATATTGTTAAATAGAATCCGTACTCTAAAATTCTTACAATAAAAAGAATACCATTCTATTCATTATGTTCTCCTGGGCCCCTCTTTTCTGTTTCTGCCACTCCCTGCTGCAATCCTGGCTTGTAATTGCCATTTTTATGCAGTGTTTACAAACAAAAGACATAGCAAGTGATAGGCTGAGAGGAGCTCGGTGTGTGTGTCATACAGAGTGTGCAGGGGGCCTGGAGAGGGTGTGTATAGCTTCTATCCAATCACAAGCAGCACAGCACATTCCAGCTTGACTGCCTGAGCCCGACAGACCCGACAGAGGAGAGAAGATTAGATAATATAACAGAGATAATACAGCCACTGTGCAAGTAGGAAAGGCTGCAGTTAGACAGAGAACATAAGAACAGGTATAGGAACTTATAGGATAGAAGAAATAAGGATGAAAATTTTGTTAGAGTCTCTTTAACATCCTGTGCTTTCAAATGAGCTTATCTGCCATGGCAGTTAGCTGACACAGGGAAGAGATCAAATTACAACTTGTGATTAGACACAGATGAGTGGGGCTATACTCTTTAAATACATACAGGTTGCATTTCTCCGTTTTCCTTCTGTCCTGTGCAAGAGTTCAGCTCCACTTAAACAAAATTAGATTCATTTATTTTTTGTTTGGCTAGCAATTAAAGCAACACTCAGTAGCTGCCAGTTATTCTGATAGGACATGACACGCGTCTTGCATATTCTACTTTCTGAAACGGGTTCACATCAGGTCAGACTGGTTTGAAGGAAGAGTAAAAATACATATCACAGATGTATTGTGCTAAATCCATCCCTGATTTGCGATCAGCAGAGTTAATTTCACATGGTAAATCTGAAGCACTGCAACGGCACAGAAAAGTCCATAATTTTTTTAGAGCTACCTGAGGCTCTGGTGGAAATACTTGTAAAAAAAAGGCTCGGCTTGGGATTTGGGCCTCCGCAAACAGACAGTTTTCCAGCAGCAGCAACACAGAAACATACAACTACAAAACACTAAAAAAAAATAGCTCCCTATTACCCAAATGTTCGCTAGTAATAAATTTACAATTAAAATCCTTATCTGCTAATTTATTTGGTAAGAAAATGTGGCTTGCGAAATCAGCTTCTATGATGTAAAAAGCTTAGTATGTGTTTGTCTTAACTAGGCGTTCACATAAAATATTAACCCTAAAAGTGACTTGCTCCATTCAAACTGAAAATTTTGTATTCAAGGCTAAAAAAACAAAACATAATATAACCCAGTTGTGCAGGACCGTATTTACAACATTTACAACTCAGAGGCTGTAGACACAGGTGCTCTGGCGACCTAAACTCCACCCCTGAACACAGGCCACACCCCTAAGTAAAAATATTCTGAACGCTAAAGCCTGCCTTATATCACTAAGTGTACTTAGAATCTTACACTAGTCACTGTCTCATGTCATCATTAGTGACATGAGACAAGGATTATGGTGTAAATGCCTGAGGTCACGGATATGAGGCAGGGAATAGACTGTAAGCTCCTGAGGTCAGTGATCTGAGGAGGGGGAGCCACCTCTCCCACATAAGGCGCCTGTAGACAAGTGCCTTATGGTAAATCCAGCCCTAAATTTGTGTATTCAATAGAACAGTATAAGTTCCTGTATGCATTTTAATGGCATGTTCCTGTAATTATTCTATATACAGATGTGTTTACTCAGTGCTGTGCCTCCACACTGGTCAATTCTCAACCTGGGGGGTGGGGTGGGGGGTGTCAGGCTGTGTGACTTTACTGCAAGGAAAGTATGTGCACAGACTGTGCTGTGTAGCTGAAATGTATAAATCATAGTGCTTTAGTACCCGAATAACACATCTAGTATTATGTAAAGCAGTTAATCTATACTGTATTTTATCTGTGCCGTGTGCTATATTTCTGAAGATTAAGTTTAAAAGAGACTTTGTCACCAAATGGTATTGGAATGTTCACAGTCTCACACACACCTGTTTTTTATCTTATATTTACATCACTTTCTTCTTGAGATAGGACATTTAGCAGTGTGCCAATTAGAGAGGTTTTTATGGGAATAATTAATGTTAATAGGTAGCCATAAAATGATCATATTTGAACATATCAGCAAGATCATAATGATCATCTGCAACCACCATAGTTAAAGTAAGGATGATCAGTGCGGAGTATTATGCTAGTGGGGCAGCATGCTGGAATTTTTGATATCTTCTCTCCCATATCCATTTGAAAAATGCCCGGACTTGCTTTGCTGTCATGTCACCCTTTTCTATCCTGCTTTTGTAATGAAGTCACATATTTAGTAACACAGCAGCAGAAGGCTATGAGAAAGCCTGGAACTTTGACTGAATGGGAGGGAATGCATCATTTGAATATGTGAAATAAGTCAATGTTCCTGCATGTTGCCTAATTCTGTAAATTGGGAGTCATGCTCATGCCTAATTATGTTACTTGGCGGACAAGCTGCCTAATTATGCTATTTGGGGGACATGTCTGCCTAATGATGTTATTTTGGGGGACATGCCTGGCTAATTGTGTTATTTTGGTGGGACAATTCTGCCTACCGGTAGTTATAATATTTTAGAGACATATCTGCCTAATTATGTTATTTGGGGGGACATGCCTACCTTATTTTGTTCTTTTGTAGACATGCCTGTCTAATTTTGTTATCTGAGGGACACATTGCCTAATTATAGTATTTTGGAGACAGGACTTTCACATTTTGGTAAATGACTGCTTAATTATGTTTTTTGGAGACATTTTTAATTATGATGTTTTGGTGACACACTGCCTGATTTGATTTTAGCTTGGGGTTATTATAAAAAAACAGTACAAACATTTATTATAAAAACAATAATATGCAAACATTTAGGTTGATCCAATAATTTGTTTTGCTTTTGCAACAGTTCTGCTTCACTTTTCCTTGCACTGGTTTTGATAAATGCATACCCAAAGCCTGGTTTATTATATATCTCATATGGCTGCTTGTACAATAGTCAGGCCTTTTCTTCACATTTGGCACTCACAATTAGACAAATCAAGTGCTCATTAGCAATAAACCACCTTATACTCCTCCCGGTAGCCATCTGCATCCACCTGTAGTGCCCCTCTGTTTGCCTCCTCCAGATTTTCAAGTGTGTGATGACGTCAAACGATCCCTCTCTTAGTTCTTCCCTTTGTGCTTCATCCTCTGTTGGACTCATCACAGATAAGCACTTCTTTTTTGTCTAATTGTAAATGCAAATTTGGCTCTCTCGTTTACCTCATTAAAGTAACAGTTTTACACTTTAATGAGCATTTGTTTGTGTTGAGGACCTCGGTGGTTGCTATTAGAAAGAGCCTGTGAAGTTACAAGTGGAGGTGACTACTGCTTTCCAAACAGAGGATGTAGAGAATTAGTGACAGTCTTTTGGAACTTAGGGGCAGCACACGGTAATGTTACAGTTACTACCTACTGCAGTGTACCATGCGTTACGCTCAGTGGCGTTCCTTCCATTGGGCGCAAGGGGGCGGGGCGCCCCGGGTGATTGACAGGGAGGGGGGTGTCACAAAGCAGGGTTGCCAACCGTCCATCTAAACTAATCATCTGAAATTAATCTTGTCTGTGCATTGGTTTGTGAGCAATCGCATAGCTGCTGCTATTACAGCGTGGTTCAGCAAGCATGAACAGTAACAACAGACATTATCAGGGTGCTGCCGCCTCCTTCTCCTCCCTCCCTCCAATCAGAAACATTCTTTTCCGGCTGTCAGCTCTCTCCAGCCAATAGAAGTGAGAGAGACAGCCAAGCAAACTCCGCCCCCACAGCCCCGAAGTTCGAGTCTCAGCCAGCATGGAGAGAAGGTAACTAAGTGCTCCAACTGACCTGCATCACTGTCCTCAGTTCTGCAATCCCCTTCTTTTCCCTGCTGCTCACACAGCCTGTCAGCATACATACAGCACTCCTGGAAGCCACGAGGAAGCTGATCAGTGTGATCAGCTGGAGGAATCCTCAGTGCTCTGGACTGTGCTAGGCAGCGTTGGATGGGGTCCCAGGAGGGATGGGAGCAGGGAAGTCTTTCTATAGGCAGGGCATGGGGGTTATTTACATTGAGAAGGAGTGATTCACAGCTGAAAGCTGAGCTGACCTATAAAATCACATAGAATCCTGCTCTGAAAGGTAAATTGTATTGTTTTGCTTTATAATGGCTTGTTGTGAGCTGCTCTGATGATCAGGCAGCTTTCTCCTATATTGGCTATAGAAGCTGGGTTCTATAGATTGTGAGCTGGCCTGAGGACAATTAAAGTGTACCAAAGCTTCCTGATAATAAAAGTGTTAAACATACCTTGAGCTTCCTCCAGCCCCATGCCCACCGATCGCTCCTATGCCGCAATCCTCTGCTGCCTGCAGCTCCAGTACCTGGTTCCATAACTTCCTGCAGTCGCAGCCAGTCTGATGCAAGAGAAGTGCGCTCTATGTATCTCTCCAGCGGCTGCCAGGGAGATACATATGGAGCGCACTTCTCTTGCGCAGACTGACCGTGACTGGAGGAAGTTATGGGACCAGGTACTGGAGCTGCGGGCAGCGGAGGATTGCGGCATAGGAGCGTTCCGTGTGAATGAGGCTGGAGGAAGCCCCAGGTATGTATAACACTTTTATTATTAGGCAGCTCTGAATGGGAGCTGAAGGGAGTCGGATGGGAAGCATCGCAAGAAGGAGGGCCAGAGAAGGGGGAACCAGACACCCCCCTCCCCTCACCTGGGTCCCTTCCTCCCCGCTGCAGGTATGCAGGATATACTTCACCTGACTCCTGCGTTCCAAGCGCTGGAGCGCTGTGTCACCATCATGTGCCACAGGTCTCCGCCTTCAATGTCGCTCACTGTGCTTCAGCTAATCAGGAAGCACAGTGAGCGGCATTGAAGGCGGAGACCTGTGGCAAGTGACTGTGACGCAGCGCTTGGATCGCAGGAGTCAGGTGAAGTATTCCCTGCCCACTGGGCCTGCCGCATATCTGGAGGGGGGAGAGCATGGAAGGAGGGGACCCAGGTGGGGGGGGGGTTTGGCATTACCCACCTTGGCGCCCTTAGTATGCTGCACTCTCTCCTATTTTTTGGGTGGGGGGGGGGGGTGTCTTTAAATACCCAGCACCGGGTGTCAAATGCCCTAGGTACGCCACTGGTTACGCTATAAGCGCGACCCGTGGTACATGATGAACGCGAGTGTTGCTGTGGGAACGCATGTTACACTACTTGCTTAATGCACATTACCGTAGCAATGCTTACATTAATCATGTACTGTGGGTTGCGCTAATAGCGTAACACTTGGTACACTACTGGCGTTAGTAACGTGTAATGATCTGCTCAGCTGCCTGTGCAGGCAGGTAGCTTTTTGACCATTGTTCAGGTCTGCATTCTGCAGATCTCTGGAAGAGAGACCTTTTGTCAGTTTTTCAGCTTGCTGCTGCTGAAGAATTTGCATACGTTTGTCATGCAAATTGCCTAGCCACATCCCTTGTAGGCTTGCTCTATATATACCATGTGATATCACAGACCTTCGCTGGTCATAAGGATTCTTCCTGTGAAACACTCCGGAGAGTGTCAGCCTTGCTCATTGTTTGAAGATTAAGCTTAGAGTAATTCCTGGGACTGCACTAGGCAGGTTTCCCTAGTGCAGTTAGGATTGCATGTCTTTTTTGTCTGTCTGTTGCGATTGTCCTGTCCCTGCGGTGGTCGACAGGAAGTCATTCTGATCTTTGTTCTTGGAGTATAGTTGGAGCAGCGGTTGCTACCAGCTATCTCCTTTATCTGTCTCCCTGGATCGCACTGGCCTCTTTTCGCTAGTGCTGTGGATCCGTCTGATCTCCATCTCTCTGTCTCCCTGGATCGCACTGGCTTCTTTTCGCTAGTGCTGTGGATCCTACCTCTCGCCTGTTCCTGTTTTCGTGTGTCTGTCTTGTCTGCTACGAACGCTTGCTGGAGGCTCGGTGAGGTAACCGTTAAGCAAGCCCTCGCGTCCTCTGTTTCATGTTTGTCTGTCCGTGGTTAGTTAGGCGTGCTTGTCTCTATTGTGCTTATCATGTGGAGACCGCGCATAAACGCGTGCACTGTTGCGAATGAGTGCGGTGTTCGCGTTTAGCTAGCGTTTGTTATTTTCCGTATCTCCTCATTGTATGATTTGCTGTGCCTTTGCTACTCTCGTGCTCTGCCTTGCTGTAGCCTTGTGTCACGTCTGGCGATCGCACCTCTCGCGATCGCGTTCCTACTTCATATCTGCTGTGGTGTGTGCACCGTCGTGGGTTGGGGACTAGTTTGGTGCACACACATACAATCTGTCTCTGTGCTCATTCGCAATCGCAAGAGAGGCAAAAATCCCTCCCGGGTCAGAGAAATCCACTGCGGCGGCTACCCCAAGTGTAGCTCGGGGTTACCACCAGGAGGGTTAAAGGACATCTGAAGTGAGAGGATTATAGAGGCTTCCATATTTATTTCCTTTTACACAATACAAGTTTGGACAAAAACAAAAAAAACAATGTTAGATACTTACCTAAGTAGAGGGAAGCCAGATGATGATCCAGAAGCTTCTCTGATCTTCATCCATCCCACCAATGCTTGCCAGAGCCTTCTTCTTAATTGCGCCCATGCTCCTACTCATGTTAGAGTTCAGCAGCCCACACCTGCGCAGTACCACAAAGCCGCTTGTGCACAGAGGAAAAAACTGTACACGAATGGCTGCTCTCCTACATGCATGGACATGGACTAGTCAGAAGATACAGTGGGCCTGAGTAATTTAGACAGCCTGCCTCTGATTACTGCAATTTAATATTCTACTTGCCTGGTGGACTTACTGATCTCTTTGTCTTGTTAGGTTGTACATCACTGAACCGGAATAAGCATGGCCTCAGTGGATTCAGAACAGCTTAAAGGGACACTTAAGTCAAACAAAAAAAAATGAGTTTTACTCACCTAGGGCTTCCAAGAGCCCCCTGCAGCTGTCCGGTGCCCTCGCCATCTCCCTCCAATCCTCCTGGCCCCGCCGGCAGCCACTTCCTGTTTCGGTGACAGGAGCTGACAGGCTGGGGACGCGAGTGATTCTTCGCGTTCCTGGCCACAATAGCGCCATCTATGCTGCTATAGCATATATCATATACCATATAGCAGCATAGAGGGTGCTAATGTGTCTGGGAACGCGAAGAATCACTTGCGTCCCCAGCCTGTCAGCTCCTGTCACCGAAACAGGAAGTGGCTGCCGGCGGGGCCAGGAGGATCAGAGGGAGACGGCAAGGCAAGGGCACCGGACAGCTGCAGGGGGCTATTGATAGCCCTAGGTGAGTGAAACTCATTTTTTTTTTGTTTGACTTAAGTGTCCCTTTAAAGCTGAGGATGATCATGACAGGATAGTGGCATTTTTTTTCCTAAGTCCATAATGCCGAATTTGAAATTCTTCTCACTGCAGGATTCCTTTTCTCTGTTTTGGCAGTAATAAAATGAAATAAATGAATTCATTGTCATAGCTTTGTTCTGTCCTCACTAAGCTCGGTGACAGCTTTCTTTTCTTCTGTCTGGAGGTTGTGCTGAATATTGCTCTCCTCACTCATAATGTGCAGATATTCTCTGCCTAATGCTGGAATTGACTAGAAATGTATAATAGATTTCATAGGACCCACCCAAAGCTAATGATTTGGACACCGGCGCTTTGCAAAACCACCTGGTCTGGCTGTGTGAAGGGGGAGTAGGAGTAAAAATTATGGGGCACTGCAGGCTCTTCCCTTCAAATTATCACCCCATCTCATTCCCTGTGCTGACCCCTAATAAGTTTGACCACAACTCACCTTTGCCCCTCTATAACATTGCAGTTACCAAACTCCCTTTCCACAATTGCACAATTGTGGCCACCGTGATTTGGTTTTTGTATAGCCATATCCATCTCTCCCCCATGTCCCCTCATATGTCCCTGTCCTCCTCCCCACCATTATGCCTCCCCAGAGACCCCACCCAGAGTGCCATGCCTGCCAGTATAGTCAGTATAGCCAGTATAGCTATGTTCTCTCCTTCTCCCCGCTCCATATTGCCATGCCACTAGTTATGTTCTCCTCTGTAGTGCCTTGCTCAGTTATTGAGTAGGGTGTATTATATAAAAACTGATGTATGTTATTTCACTTGAGACTGCCATAGTTTGAGAAAGGAGCATTCCGAAACATTGTATTTATTTAATGAATAAATAGCTTAATTTAATAGGACTGTACTGGCATCTCTACTGGAATCAGTCTTCCCTTCAAATTATCACCCCATCTCATTTCCTGTGCTGACCCCTAACAGATTTTACCTCTATAACATTGCAGCTAAACTCTCCCTTTCCTCAATTATAAGTGTGGCCACCGTGATGTGGTTTTCTTATCCTCCATATAGCCATATCTACCTCCCCATGTCCCTTAATATGTCCCTGTTCTCCTCCCCACAATAATGCCTCCCCAGAGTTCCCACCCATAGTGCCATACCTGCCAGTATAGCCGCGCACCCCCCATCAGCCAGTAGTGCCTTCCTCCTAATACAGCCATGGCATGCACGCTAGTATTGCCACCTCCCCCCCCCCCCCCCCCCTCCGTAGTGTCATATTCAGAAGTGTAGCCATCCATCCCTCCAGTGTCATGCTCCCAGTATAGCATGTCCTCTTTGTAGTACCATGCCTCCCAGTTTAGCAAGTCCTCCAAAGATGAGTTGGCACTACCTTATCACCACCCTAAACAGGGCCATTCAGAGAATTCAAATGTCCCATTTATGTATTTACAACAGCAGCAGTATTTTCTGATGTTTTTATGGATTCCAGCAGTTCCAGTTGAGCTAGGAGTCCAACAGCATGGCATGAACCGTGAACTCCAGTGTGGGTAGTTGTACCTGTGAACAGTACACAGGAAATGCTTTGTGTGTGGTTTTACTTTCATTTTGTCAATGACCACCAACATCTCATTGATGCTGGTGATCATTGATCACGGGCACTTTGTTCAGGGAATGGAAACATGTGTTCTCATTTACTGATCAGTCTACTAACGGGCTGCGACATGAACTTGCACAGGAGCGTGCACAGCACTGTGTGCAGAGACGATCATGGCGAGGTACGTTTATCTACGCTCCTGGAGCTAAAATGAAGTCTACAGGGACGTAGATATACTATACTAAAACAACTAACTATTTAAAGACTCTCATTATGGCCAGATCGATGAATTCCAATAAGATTCCTACTAGAAATATGACTGGAATCTGAAATGCCTGGGAAGAGGGTTCTATCTGCTGATATTTCTTATTAGATTATATAGATCTGGACCAGCACTGGGCTGTTTCTCCTTATTCTTTGGCCCTAACCTAAATTCTGAACCTTTGTTTAGTTGCTTATTCCAACCTGGTGCTTGCTTTACATACCATGCTCAAGTTGTATCTTATGCTGTTCCATCACCAACCCTGTTGTGCTAAAAACAATTCTGGGTACAAACCCCTGTTGTGTTATACTTTGCGAAAAATAAACCTGATTCTGGTAAGCCCTAACCTAACACTAAACTGACATAGTGACTAAAACTAATGGCCTGCATAATTAACTTTCCCTGAAATACTGGAGCAAAAATATTGGAGGACTCCAGTACTGAAAACAAAAGATTATGACAAGCTGGTAAAAGTGTTTTTTTTTCTTTTTTAAACAAGGATGACATCCTTCATATGTCTCTTATTTCAGGTTTACTTAAACTACTCAGTTGTAAAATACAAAGATGTTTTTTATTTAACGGCATTTTCTTGATGCCAGAAACACAATGAGGTTTTTTCATGCCAATATTTCACTTTTTAAGCCCGAAATGAATGAAATTAGTCTAAATGTCAAAGGATTTACAAGCGGTGACAGATATATATTGCTAATTTATTCCGTATCTTATTTTCCAGGGTCGGATCACATCCTCCTTTTGTTCCATCGGAGACCGCTGGAGTCTCAAAGTCACAGCAAGGTCCTGGCACCGGGAAATTCTGCTGAGTTTCTCCCGACATGTTGGAAATGAAACTTTCATTTGCCAAATAATTTCCTGCGGGGGACAGTGCATTTATCTCCCGCAGGAGTGACGGCTCTGGGAGCAGAGGACGCCTCTCCTTGTGACACCTACATTATCGCAGCCTCGGGATGTGGCTCCGGAGTGACGCGGTCACACCGCTGCCCTGCAGACAGGCAGAGGCCTGGGCAATTCAGCAGCGCAAGGCAAAAATGTCACTTTGGATCAGCAACACTTTAGTAGGTCTGCATTGCTGCGCTACGGACTTCTAAGACTTTTAAAGGAAATGAGAGTGGGAGATAATCAATTTTTTTTATATTTTTGATCGCAATGCTCTGTAACTTTTTAAGGTTATTTTATATCACAATTTTTCTTTTGTGCATTGAATTGTGATATGGGTTAAATTCATGACATGCAGTGCCGTAGCTAGAGATTATGGGGCCTCTTAGCCAAACTTTCATGGTGGCCATCAGACATAGGCATTCCTGAGCAATGCCACCTGCCCCTTCCCTATTTATAATTGGATATGTGACCAATTTTCATTCTCATGCAATCTACACTGAATTTAGTCCGTGGGCACTGAGACACAGTCAGAGGGCGGAGGAACAAAAGAAAGTTAATAGTGAATACCACGTGGGCCCCCTCTGCTTTAGGGCCCCATAGCAGATGCTATGTCGGCTATGGCTATTGCTACTCCCCTGATGACACGTACGCAAACCATGTTGAGTTATCTAACCAGAAAGCCTATCTGTGAGGCCTACTGGATCCAACATCTTACTTCAGTTCCTATTCTCCAATCTTCTCCACAGTCTTCACGGTCAGCCGAGGGGTGACAAAGTGTGTTGGCCCAACACTCGGTTAAACCCAGGCCTTGAAATGTCCAAGGTATAGGAACTGAAGTGGGCAAGACAGAGGTACCAACAAAACCACTCTAGGCAGGTACAGGCAGGAGAACCAGACAGACCAGGTCGGCAACAGGTGATCAGAAAGCATGGTACAGAATCTCAAAACGTAAGCTAATCCAGTAACAATCCAGGGGTCATACACGGTAGATTAGAATAACACAGCACCAGAGGATCAGGCAAAAACAGGTGAAACACAGTTCCGAGATCGGTCCAGGCGGCAATACTATTAAGAGGCAAAGCAAGGTTGTACATGGAAACAGAAATATCAGTCACACCCAGCAGAGCAGCTCAAGCCAGCTATTGCAATCACGGGCGAGGACACAATGCACAGAGCAGGCATAATAGGCAGACAACATCATGGAACCACAAATCCCAGTATTTCATTTGGCTGTAGAAGTACTACAAGCAATGTCATATTTGGCCCTAATGGCACCATCTGACCCTATAAGGAGAGAGCCACTCTGATCTAGTGACACAGAGAACATCATGCTGGCCCGACCCAGAGGCTGGCTGCTCTGGTAGGCTCCCGGAGTACGCAAATTTAGCATGGGAGCGATCAAGAGGTAAGTTCCTAACACTATCTAACCAGAAATATCCTTCCAATATCTGTTTACACATTCTCCAATTTAATGAACCTGAAATAAAAAATGTAATATCAATTACAAAAAACAAATTAAAATAATGGGATACAATAGCATTTTGACTATTTACATACCTGTTTGCTTTTGGACGTTTGGATTTATACATCTGGCGACAATCACGTAGATGTAAAAATCACGTCACGGTAACCACATCATGTCTACAATACATGCCTCAATTGCCAGCCAGCTCCTTCCTCCAGTTTATTACCTATAAGACTTTTTGCTGAGGCAAACTTGTGAGGATGTGCCCGGTTCGCAAAACTCGCAAGCAATGGCAACTTGACTTGCATTGGTTCCGTTCAGGTGCAACACAAGTCCTAAAGGTTATTATGCTATTGCCTATCATTTAGAGCAGAGTGGAAGCTCTGAGTTCAGGTTCACTTTAAGTAAATGAGTTGAAATCTCATCCTGCTTGAGGTCGTTTCACTTAATTGATGTTCAGGAGGATTCAATATCTAAGGGTACGTACACGCTCACAATTTATGCTGCATGCAGGGATCAGGACTTGATCCCTTGGACAATAGTTCCAGGGCTGAGTTCTGAACAGAGGCATCACCTCTAAGCTAGCAACGGGGACAGAGGGACAATGACAGCAAATAATCTCAGTAATTGGAAAAATTGGGAGACCAAAGACCATATCCTCAATGGTGCTCCACAACACCAATAACATAATCATATAAGTTCAAGGATATATAGTAAAAAGTATTTTTAAAGAGACAAAGAAGTTTCAAGATGATCTTAAATGTTAATGTATCAAAAAGTTCTTCTGTAAAAACAGTTAACAAATGTTCAAGTTAATTCATCTTTGCAAACAACATCCCATTATCAAGTACAAAAGACATATGTTGAAATATGCAATTGTTTAACCGATTCCGGCCCGACGCAGTACAAATCTACGGCGGGCAGGGGGCGCTGCGGTCCTGACCGGACGTATCTTCTACGTCCCATTGACCGCACGCCCCCGCCATTCCTGTCGCTCCCGTCGCGTTCAACCCGCCGAAATTCGCATGCTCTGCCGCCTCTATGACGGCAGAGCACTGTGAGCCGGGCAGTAGCCGTTTTCATTGGCTCCTGGCCCTGTCTTTCATGTAAGCAGCTACCTTTGGCTTACATGGAAAAACAGGGTCAGGAGCCAATGAGAGCGGCTCCTGACCCGCTCACATGACTCTTCCGTCATACAGACGGAAGAGTCTGTATCCTGGGGGTCCCGGCGAGCGGCGATGATGGCGGTTGCGGCGGTAAGGTGTGGCGATTCCTCGGAAATCCGTCGGGATTGGACCAGCGGTCTCTGGTCCTTAGGTGCCCGGAGACCGCTGGTCCGAAAGTGGTTAAAAAGGCGACAACGTCGACTTGTTTGTTTCGGAGTAACCTTCTTCAGGCGTTCACAAACAATTGTAATCTGTAATATGCAGGACAAAAATTGGAACGGGTACCATCTGGACAAAATCAAGCCAGGAAACACCACAGGCGAGGTGCACCAGGAGGGAGTAGTCACTCTCTCATGGTGCACCTCGCCTGTGTGCTGTGTCCAATGGTAGTCCAGTGGTGCTCAAATACCCCTTTTAAAAATTCGAATTTGGTCGAATTCGAATAGTAAATTATTCGAGGTCAGTCGAATATTCGAGTCGAATATTTTTTACTATTCGATTCGACCTCGGACTTCGAGCTCACTATTCGAGTCGGTATTCGAGCTCACTATTCGAGCTGACTATTCGAATTGGCCCAAAATAGCTTCCAACACTTGTTTTGAGGGTGAATGATGCAAGAAACATCTTTTTTTCCAAGTAACAACAGCAAGTGATTATGTGGGGATGTTCCTTTAAAAAAAAATGTGGAAAGAGAAGTTGTGTCCTTAATTTGGTTCAGTAGTGTAGTGTTACTGTATATACTTGTTCTTCTTCTTCTTTATCTTTCTTAATCTTCTTCTAGATCTTCTTCTTCTTCTTCTTCTTCTTCTTCATCATCTTCTTCTTCTTCTTCATCTTCATCTTCTTCATCTTCTTCTTCATCTTCTTCTTCTTCTTCTTCATCTTCTTCTTCTTCTTCATCTTCTTCATCTTCTTCATCTTCATCTTCTTCATCTTCATCTTCTTCATCTTCATCTTCTTCTTCATCTTCTTCATCTTCTTCATCTTCTTCATCTTCTTCTTCTTCTTCTTCATCTTCTTCTTCTTCTTCTTCATCTTCTTCATCTTCTTCTTCTTCTTCTTCATCTTCTTCATCATCTTCTTCTTCTTCTTCATCTTCATCTTCTTCATCTTCTTCTTCATCTTCTTCATCTTCTTCTTCATCTTCTTCTTCTTCATCTTCTTCTTCTTCATCTTCTTCTTCTTCTTCTTCATCTTCTTCATCATCTTCTTCTTCTTCTTCATCTTCATCTTCTTCATCTTCTTCTTCATCTTCTTCTTCTTCATCTTCTTCTTCTTCTTCATCTTCATCTTCTTCATCTTCATCTTCTTCTTCTTCATCTTCTTCTTCATCTTCTTCTTCATCTTCTCCTTCTCCTTCTTTTTCAATATCGTCTTCTTCTTCTTCTTCACGTATTTCTCTTTTCAAATTTTTTTTTAAAGAAATGCAGCTATTTTTGAGCGTAACAAATAGCTGGTGGGCGCACGCATGTTGGAAGCGCCATTGTATGTGCTCCCTGGCAGTGGAAACACAAAGACAGCAGGAGGTAAATTCAGCAGCAGGAGGAGGAGGATGAGTGTGTGGCAGCAGGCAGTCAATGAGGCAGGCAGCTCGCCGTGACATAATAGCCCTGGTACCTAGCGGTGATACCAGGGCTGTAAATAAACACAACAGGAGGTCCCAGACAGCGGTCGTGCAGCCCACATTGTGTCCAATACACAACTGGGACAACACAGTTTTCAACCCGGGCACCTCAGAAAAATTAAACCTTTTTTTTTTTTTATTGGTTTTTTTTGGTTTTGGTTTTACAACCAATATAGCTATTGTTTTGACGTAATAGCTGGTGGCAGAGTGGCAGCAGAAGGTAATTCTGTGTACCCTGGCAGTGGGAAACACAGACAGACAGCAGCAGCAGGAGGAATGGAGGAGCAGTGTGAGCAGCTATTGTTGTGACGTAATAGCTGGTGGCAGAGTGGCAGCAGACGGTAATTCTGTGTACCCTGGCAGTGGGAAACACAGACAGACAGCAGCAGCAGGAGGAATGGAGGAGCAGTGTGAGTGTGGCAGCAGGTAGGCAGCGTGACATAATAGCCCTGGTACCTAGCGGTGATACCAGGGCTGTAAATAAACACAACAGGAGGTCCCAGACAGCGGTCGTGCAGCCCACATTGTGTCCAATACACAACTGGGACAACACAGTTTTCAACCCGGGCACCTCAGAAAAATTAAACCTTTTTTTTTTTTTATTGGTTTTTTTTGGTTTTGGTTTTACAACCAATATAGCTATTGTTTTGACGTAATAGCTGGTGGCAGAGTGGCAGCAGAAGGTAATTCTGTGTACCCTGGCAGTGGGAAACACAGACAGACAGCAGAAGGGCAGTACACAGCAGCAGCCCACTGTAGGTGTGAAATGTGTGGCTGCAGGCGACGTAATAGTCAAAGTGAACCAGGCTGGCTTAGTGAGCAGGAGCCAGGAGGTGGTAAAGGGTGGTAAGGCACATTAACGATGGTACTAAGTTCCGGCAGCCAGTTCATGTCCCCCTCTCGCCGACAACAGGGGCCAGGAACTCGCCTTCCACCCACGCCTGGTTCATCTTGAGAAACGTCAGTCTGTCCACAGACTTGTGAGACAGACGTGAGCGTTTCTCGGTGACCACGCCACCAGCTGCACTGAAGCAGCGCTCGGACAGCACGCTGGAAGGGGGGCAGGACAGCACTTCCAGGGCGTACTGCGCCAGCTCGCTCCAGATCTCCATGCGCTTGACCCAATACTCCATGGGATCAACAGGGGCATCGCTGTCAAGCCCGCTGTAGGACCCCATGTAGTCAGCCACCATGCGGGTCAGGCGCTGGCTGTGACCGGAGGAGGATGCTGCTGCATGCATCTCCTCTCTAGTCACTGCTGCCGGAGCCTCTACAGTCCTGTAGAGCTCGTGGCTGAGAGACAGCAGGTCTGTGGGGCGCTTGCTGCTGCTGGATGCAGGCACCTGCTGCTGCCTCTGTGCTGGCTGCTGGACAGTGGGGGTGGAAGGCTGGGGGAAGGCTTCCTCCAAGCGCTCAACAAGGGCCTGCTGCAAGCTCCTTATTTGTTGCGCTGGGTCTCCTCCTGCAGGCGGCAGGAACTGGCTCAACTTCCCCTTGAGGCGTGGGTCCAACATCATGCTGATCCAGATGTCCTCCCTCTGCTTCATCTGGATCACCCTGGGGTCCCTGCGCAGGCACGTCAGCATGTGCGCTGCCATTGGGAAGAGGCGGGCCACGTCTGCTGGCACATCGACGTCAGTGCTGTCCTCCTCATCCTCCTCCTCTGCTGCCTCATCCTCTCTCCACCCCCGCACCAACTCAGCTGCACTGCGCTGATCCCCCTCATCAGCAGCCAGGTCAGGGACCTCCACCAAGTCCTCCTCCTCCTCCCCCTCAGAGGTGGACTGTGCAGCTGCTTGCCGCTCCTGCTGGTCCAAGGCTGCCGCTCCCTGTGCCAGCAAAGCATCGAGTGCCCTGTTCAGCAGAGAAACCAGGGGCACCCACTCGCAGACCATAGCATGGTCCCTGCTCACCATGTTTGTGGCCTGCAGGAAGGGAGCCAGCACTAAGCACACCTGCTGCATGTGCCTCCAGTCATCATCGGGGACGATGGACGGGATGTTGCTGGTCTTGTCCCTTCTCTGAGCTGCGGAAACAGTGGCCAGGGCAAGGTAGTGGTTGACAGCGTGCTTCTGTTCAACCAGACGCTCCAACATCGCCAGGGTGGAGTTCCAGCGAGTCGGAACGTCAATGATCAGCCGATGGCGTGGCAGATCCAGCTCCTTTTGCACGTCTTCCAGGCTCGCACAGGCTGCAGCCGAGCGCCGGAAGTGACGCACAACGTTCCTTGCCGTTTCCAGCAGCTCGTCCATCCCCTGGTAGGTGCGCAGGAACTTCTGCACCACCAGGTTCAGCACGTGGGCAAGACAGGGGATGTGGGTCAGGTTTCCCCTGTCTATGGCAGCAACCAGATTGGCCCCATTGTCGGACACCACCTCTCCGACTCTGAGGCCTCTGGGGGTCAGCCAAATCCGCTCCTGCTCCTGGAGTTTGGCCAACACGTGGGCTGCCGTCAGCTTGGTCTTGCCAAGGCTGACCAAGTGCAGCAGCGCTTGGCAGTGGCGGGCCTTCACACTGCTGCTGAGGCGGGGGGTTTGGCCAGGTGTGGCGGAGGATGGCAGAGGATCGGAGGAACCCGCTGCAGTTCCCCTGACCCTGCGGGGTGGCACCACCCACTGTGTTGCTGCTGCTGCTGTGCCCGCTGCTGCTCTCCCATCCTCACCCCCTTCCACCAAGCTGACCCAGTGGACAGTGAAGGACAGGTAGCGGCCTGTCCCGAAGCGGCTGCTCCAGGAGTCCATAGTGACGTGGACCCTTTCACCAACCGCGTGCTCCAGCCCTCGCTCCACATTGGCCATCACAAAGCGGTGCAGTGCAGGAATGGCCTTGCGGGCGAAGAAGTGTCTGCTGGGGAGCTGCCAGTCTGGGGCTGCACAAGCAAGCAGCGCCCGCATGTCGCTCCCCTCCTGCACGAGCGTGTACGGCAGGAGTTGGGAGCACATGGCCCGTGCCAGCAAGCCGTTCAGCTGCCGCACGCGACGGCTGCTGGGAGGCAGAGCCCTAACCACCCCCTGGAAGGACTCGCTCAAAAGGCTCTGGCGTGCCTTTTTGCTGGCACGGGAATCAGCAGACGGAGCAGAGGAGGCCACTGAGGACTGGCTGCCAGAACAGGCCTCAGTGTCGGCGGCAGGAGTTGCAGAGGGGGGAGGAGCAGGGCGTTTCCGCACTCCTGCTGGTGCTGCTGGAGGAGCAGGAGGGCGGGTGGCTGCTGTTGCTGCTGCTGCTGCTGAAGGCTGTGCAGTGATGGGATTGGTGCCACTGCCAGCACCAGATGCCTTCAGCCTCTGGAACTCCTCATGCTGGTGGAAGTGTTTCGCAGAAAGGTGGTTGATCAGCGAGCTGGTGCTGAACTTCAAGGGGTCTGCACCTCTGCTCAACTTCCGCTGACAGTGGTTGCAAGTGGCGTACTTGCTGTACACTGTGGGCATGGTGAAAAACCGCCAGATTGGTGACAAAAACATCCCCCTACGGCATGGAAGCGCTGCTGCCTGTTTCCCTGTGGTGGTTGGGGGGGGGGGGGGGGGTCTTGGGTGCGGCTGGTGGTGGTACTGGCTGATGCTGCTGCTGCTGCTGCTGAGCCTGAGACACCAGCAGGCTGTGGGACGCTGCCAATGCTTGCAATGATGCGCCTCCTTGCAAGGCCCACAACCGCATCCTCCTCCTCCTCCTCAGAGCTGCTGAGGACGACATCCTCTGGATGTGTTGGCACCCAGTCTCTGTCTGTCACCGGGTCATCATCATCATGCCCCTCCTGAAACATGTCCTGCTCTGATGATGACCCCCCAAACTCCTCTGCTGATGCATGGATGGGACGCTTGACTGTCGCCACAGTCTTGCTGTCCAATCCCTCCTCCCCCAAAGTGCCCATCAGCATCTCCTCCTCCAAATCGCCAACAACAGCATTCAATTGACTCATCATGCCTGGGGTCAAAAGAGTGCTGAGTGACAGGTCGGCGACTGACGGTGAACTGGCCTCCTCCCCAGGCCCTGCTGGGCGGCTGCTGCGAACAGGGGTGGTGGTGGTGAGGGTGGAGGCCTCGGATGCAGAGCTGATGGCGGGCTGCTCATCCTCCGTCATGAGTTGCACCACAGTGTCTGCATCCTTTTCCTCAATGGGACGTTTCCGACCCGGCTGGAGGAAAATGGGAGCAGGTGCTACACGCTGCTGCTGCTGTGTCTCTGCAGCGTGAGTTGCAGATGCTCCTCCTGGGCGGCGCCCAAGGCGTCCACGGCCAGTGGCTATGGGAGGAATGTTAGCCACTGACGCTGCTGCTGCTGCTGCGGAACTGTGCATGGTGGCGCGCCCGCGGCCGCGGCTTGCCACAATGCTGCTCCCTCTCTTCCTGATTCCCTTGCTGCCCTTCCCCTTGCCCAAACCGCGCTGGCTGCCACTTCCAGACATCTTCAATGTTTTGGGCGTATAGACAAAAGTTTTGTAAAAGGGCGGGTGAAAAGTGGGGTACTTTAATGGAGTGGGTTGGTTGGTGAGGTGACTGAGTGAGTGTCCCCTAGTACAGTAAGTAAGTATTAACAGTCAGGAAGTACAACTAGCAGTTACAATAATCAGTAGTAGTAATCACAAGTAAATTTAGTGTGTGTACACTCAGACAGTGAGTGCACGCACGCAGGAGCTAGTAGCCTATGGACACAGTGACTGAGTGTCCTAGACTCCTAGTACGGTAAGAGTAAGTAAGTAGTAACAGTAAGTAGAACTAACTAATAACAATAATCAATCAGCGATCAGAAGGAAATGGAGTGTGGGTGGTGTGTGTGTACACTCAGACAGTGAGTGCACGCACGCAGGAGCTAGTAGCCTATGGACACAGTGACTGAGTGTCCTAGACTCCTAGTACAGTAAGAGTAAGTAAGTAGTAACAGTAAGTAGAACTAACTAATAACAATAATCAATCAGCGATCAGAAGGAAATGGAGTGTGGGTGGTGTGTGTACACTCAGACAGTGAGTGCACGCACGCAGGAGCTAGTAGCCTATGGACACAGTGACTGGGTGTCCTAGACTCCTAGTACAGTAAGAGTAAGTAAGTAGTAACAGTAAGTAGTAGAACTAACTAATAACAATAATCAATCAGCGATCAGAAGGAAATGGAGTGTGGGTGGTGTGTGTACACTCAGACAGTGAGTGCACGCACGCAGGAGCTAGTAGCCTATGGACACAGTGACTGAGTGTCCTAGACTCCTAGTACAGTAAGTAGTAACAGTAAGTAGTAGAACTAACTAATAACAATAATCAATCAGCGATCAGAAGGAAATGGAGTGTGGGTGGTGTGTGTACACTCAGACAGTGAGTGCACGCACGCAGGAGCTAGTAGCCTATGGACACAGTGACTGAGTGTCCTAGACTCCTAGTACAGTAAGTAGTAACAGTAAGTAGTAGAACTAACTAATAACAATAATCAATCAGCGATCAGAAGGAAATGGAGTGTGGGTGGTGTGTGTACACTCAGACAGTGAGTGCACGCACGCAGGAGCTAGTAGCCTATGGACACAGTGACTGAGTGTCCTAGACTCCTAGTACAGTAAGAGTAAGTAAGTAGTAACAGTAAGTAGAACTAACTAATAACAATAATCAATCAGCGATCAGAAGGAAATGGAGTGTGGGTGGTGTGTGTACACTCAGACAGTGAGTGCACGCACGCAGGAGCTAGTAGCCTATGGACACAGTGACTGGGTGTCCTAGACTCCTAGTACAGTAAGAGTAAGTAAGTAGTAACAGTAAGTAGTAGAACTAACTAATAACAATAATCAATCAGCGATCAGAAGGAAATGGAGTGTGGGTGGTGTGTGTACACTCAGACAGTGAGTGCACGCACGCAGGAGCTAGTAGCCTATGGACACAGTGACTGAGTGTCCTAGACTCCTAGTACAGTAAGTAGTAACAGTAAGTAGTAGAACTAACTAATAACAATAATCAATCAGCGATCAGAAGGAAATGGAGTGTGGGTGGTGTGTGTACACTCAGACAGTGAGTGCACGCACGCAGGAGCTAGTAGCCTATGGACACAGTGACTGAGTGTCCTAGACTCCTAGTACAGTAAGAGTAAGTAAGTAGTAACAGTAAGTAGAACTAACTAATAACAATAATCAATCAGCGATCAGAAGGAAATGGAGTGTGGGTGGTGTGTGTACACTCAGACAGTGAGTGCACGCACGCAGGAGCTAGTAGCCTATGGACACAGTGACTGGGTGTCCTAGACTCCTAGTACAGTAAGAGTAAGTAAGTAGTAACAGTAAGTAGTAGAACTAACTAATAACAATAATCAATCAGCGATCAGAAGGAAATGGAGTGTGGGTGGTGTGTGTACACTCAGACAGTGAGTGCACGCACGCAGGAGCTAGTAGCCTATGGACACAGTGACTGAGTGTCCTAGACTCCTAGTACAGTAAGTAGTAACAGTAAGTAGTAGAACTAACTAATAACAATAATCAATCAGCGATCAGAAGGAAATGGAGTGTGGGTGGTGTGTGTACACTCAGACAGTGAGTGCACGCACGCAGGAGCTAGTAGCCTATGGACACAGTGACTGAGTGTCCTAGACTCCTAGTACAGTAAGAGTAAGTAAGTAGTAACAGTAAGTAGAACTAACTAATAACAATAATCAATCAGCGATCAGAAGGAAATGGAGTGTGGGTGGTGTGTGTACACTCAGACAGTGAGTGCACGCACGCAGGAGCTAGTAGCCTATGGACACAGTGACTGGGTGTCCTAGACTCCTAGTACAGTAAGAGTAAGTAAGTAGTAACAGTAAGTAGTAGAACTAACTAATAACAATAATCAATCAGCGATCAGAAGGAAATGGAGTGTGGGTGGTGTGTGTACACTCAGACAGTGAGTGCACGCACGCAGGAGCTAGTAGCCTATGGACACAGTGACTGAGTGTCCTAGACTCCTAGTACAGTAAGTAGTAACAGTAAGTAGTAGAACTAACTAATAACAATAATCAATCAGCGATCAGAAGGAAATGGAGTGTGGGTGGTGTGTGTACACTCAGACAGTGAGTGCACGCACGCAGGAGCTAGTAGCCTATGGACACAGTGACTGAGTGTCCTAGACTCCTAGTACAGTAAGAGTAAGTAAGTAGTAACAGTAAGTAGAACTAACTAATAACAATAATCAATCAGCGATCAGAAGGAAATGGAGTGTGGGTGTGTGTACACTCAGACAGTGAGTGCACGCACGCAGGAGCTAGTAGCCTATGAACACAGTGACTGAGTGTCCTAGACTCCTAGTACAGTAAGAGTAAGTAGTAACAGTAAGTAGAACTAACTAATTACAATAATCAATCAGCGATCAGAAGGAAATAGAGTGTGTGTTGTGTGTGTACACTCAGACAGTGAGTGCGCACACGCAGGAGCTAGTAGCCTATATGAACAGTGACAGTGAGTGTCCCTACGGGTACAGTAAGAGTAAGTAGTAAGTAAGTACAACTAACAATAATCAATCAGTAATCAGAAGGAAATAGAGTGTGTGTACACACAGACAGTGAGTGAGTGCACACACGCAGGAGCTAGCTAGTAGCCTATAAACAGTGACAGTCAGTGAGTGTCCTACTCCTAGTACAGTATAACTACAATACTATTAGTAAAGGACAGCAGAAATACTGGTATAGATGATGAGAGAAATAAACAGAGGACAGCTGCCCACAGAGGCAAGGCCCCCCTGAGGCCTAAACCTGTAAGCTTGCAGCAGCTGCCTGTCTCTAATGTAACACACAAGCTACTAACTAAAATACAATGTCTATCTAAATAACAACAATACAGGTGTATATGGCAGGTGTAGGTGAGCAAAAACGCTAGGTAAATGAACACAATAGAGCACTTGCTAAGCCAAAGCACAAAGGAGCAGATCTCTCTCTGTACAAGTCTCAGGCAAGCATGGAAAACCCGAACATGGCGGCCGCTATTTATAGGGTAGGGGCTGGCCAGGGTCCCCCTCTGTGATTGGCTGCCGTCAGAGGGCCTGGGAGCCCTCTGATTGGCTCTAAGCACATCAATCTGGGCTATGACGCTATTCGAGCTCGGTACCGAGCTCGAATAGCGCCGGTTTGCTCGAATAGCTCGAATAGTGAATGGGCTATTCGAGTGTTCTCGAATAGCCCATTCGAATAGCTACAGCTATTCGGAGCTCGAATACCGAGCTCGAATAGCTGAAAAAGAGCTCGAATATTCGAGCTACTCGAATATTCGAGCTCTGCTGAGCACCACTATGGTAGTCTAAGTGGTGTTTCCTGGCTTGATTTTGTCCAGATGGTACCCGTCCCAATTTTTGTCCTGCATATTACAGTCTACAATTGTTTGGGAAGGCCTGAAGAAGGTTATTCCGAAACAAGTCGACGTTGTCGCCTTTTTAAACAATTACATATTTCAACATATGTCTTTTGTACTTGATAATGTGATGTTGTTTGCAAAGATGAATTCACTTGAAGATTTGGGAACTCTGTTTTTACAAAAGAACTTTTTGATTCAATAACATTTAAGATCATCTTGAAACTTCTTTGTCTCTTCAAAAATACTTTTTTTTTTACTAAATATCCTTGTACTTATATGGTTATATTATTGGTGTTGTGGTACACCATTGAGGATATGGTTTTTGGTCTCCCAATGTTTCCAATTACTGAGATTACTTGCTGTCACAGCAGCAATTCTAAAAAGAAGCTTTACTATTTGAAGCTCCCCTTGCTTGCCACAAGTGGTAAGTACACAAAATATTTAGGCAGTATAATGAATGTATATAATTAAAGGCATGTTCATTTTTCTAAAATAAATTTTTTTAAATAATCAATGTTAAAAACATCCCACCTATTCATTAAAGGAACCTGAATTAAGATGAATCTGCAAGTAGAATTTTTTTATTCCTTTACAAAAGTGTTTTTTTGTTTGTTTTTTTAGGTTTTTTTTTAGTTTTTTTTTTAACTGATCTGTGGTGCTGACTCTTTCTCTATAAAGCCCAAATGTCAGGGGGGAAAAAGTATTTTTCAATTCTTCAACCACTGAATTAGCTCTACATTGGTTCTGCCAGGGGCCAGTGCTTCCATAGGGTCAAACTGGGCAAGTGCCTAGGGCCTACAGCTCCTCAGGAGCCCCAAAGATCAGGGACTATAGATGTCACAAGTTTACTGGCAGTGCAGTACAGGGGGTCCCACACTCATTTTTGCCCAGGGCCCTATTTTAACTAAAACTGTCCCTGGGGGTTGTGCTGGTATTAATCACCTCTATGTGTGCTTTAAATAGTGGTGATCAGGGGCGTAACAAAAAAACACTGGGCCACCCATTATCAGTGGCTGAACAGATGCAGTCATTAGATCAGTTGTGCAGAGAGCAGAAAGTTTTTTCTCTCCTTGCCTTTAGTTGTCAGTCTCTCAGGATGGGACCTCCTGCAGCTTCTGGGCCCCCTGTGGCTGCATCCCTTGCAGGGTTTATTGTTACGCTCCTGGTGGTAATCATTGACAAACTTTTCCCCTCCCCCTGATTTCCCCTCTCAAACACTGTGGCTGTTCCTGGCAGGTATGGTGCCCCATATTTATTGTTATGTATAGGGTGATTGAGGGGGCCCAATGTAAAATTTGCACTGTGGCCCATGGCACTGCAGCCCATAGCCTCTACAGTAAATCCCTGTTAGGAACAATGGATGTGGGAGGAGTTGGGAGGAGCACTGGTGTGGTAGGCAAAAGGGACAGAATTGCCCAATGAGTTTACAACAGTTTGGAGTGATAGCTTCAGTCTTAAAGTGGACCTGAACTCAGGACTTCCTCTCTGCTCTATAAGATACGCAACAGCATAATGATCTTTAAAGAAAAACATTTTTTGTTACAGCTAATACAAATCCTGCAGTAAATCTACAGTGTGTCTACTTCATGGAGGCAGACATAGGATTAACATTCTGTTTTTAAAAATTACGTCTCTGCTGTGACAGTCAGCTGACACAGGGGAGGGATCAAATTACAAGTCACAGGTAAGGTGGATTAGACAGGTTAAATTCTCTAAATACATACAGGGTGCATTTCTATGTGTTTCCTTCTGTCCTGTGCAAGAGTTTAGGTCAACTTTCAGGAAAAAATTTCTTTGTTACAGTTTACAGAACTCCTGCAATAAATTTGCAGTGCGTCTACTTCCTGCTTTCATGGAAGCAGACAAAGGGTTAAAATCATGTGTTGAAATATTAGCTGTGTCTGCCAAGACTGATGAGATTCCTGTGCTGTCACAGCTGAGAGATCAAATTACAATTGTAATTGCTTGCAGCTGAGGGGAATTAGACAGGCTCTTCACTAGGGATGGTTGGAAATACCCATTTCCCATTCTGCGGAAACTCAGATTTCCGCCAATGCCAATTTGCATTTTTTTTTATTTCCGATTTTCTATTTTTTCAATTTTCGAGGAACATTTTATTAGTCATTTTTTGCATCAGAGAATTCAAAAATATGAAAAAACAATTGCATAAACGGAAGTTGGTCTAAAATTACAGCAGTGATCCGATTTTAGCACAAAAATTCTGCATTCTCAGATTGATCCAATGCCTCTAAGTTCTGTGATTGGGCTAAAATGACCGAGCTGCGGTAAATCGGATTTCCCCTGAATATCGATTTCCGTTTTCTGATTTCCGTTTTCCGTTTTCCGATTGGAGATGTTGAAATTTCAATTCCACGGAAGCCGAATGAGCATCCCTAGTATACTCTTCACTCTAAACAAAACAGGGTGGATTAATCTGTGTTTTCCTTGTGTCCTGTGCATGAGTTCAGGTCCACTTTAACCCCCTCTTGACCGCCTAACACCGATCGGCGTCAGGAGGGTGGCAGCCCCAGGACCACGTAACGCTTTGTCATCAGTGTACCTGCGGCGATCGCCACTAGGAGACTGTTAGACGGCGAAACTGTCTATTTACACTGTACAGCGCTGTACTAGGGACAGCCATGTCACTCGACTGTCCCGTATAAAGGCACAAGAGCAATCGTATGTCATAGGTTGATGCCTATGACAGCCAATTGCTGTCATTGCCTGGCGGGGGGAGGGAGGGAAAAATAAATAAATAAATTAAATTTTTTTTTTAATATATATATATATATATATATATATATATATATATATATATATATATATATATATAAAAATATATACAGTGGCTTGCAAGAGTATTCAGCCCCCTTGAAGTTTTCCACATTTTGTCATATTACTGCCACAAACCTGAATCAATTTTATTGGAATTTCACATGAAAGACCAATACAAAGTGGTGTACACGTGAGAAGTGGAATGAAAATCATACATGATTCCAAACATTTTTTACAAATACATAACTGCAAAGTGGGGTGTGCGTAATTATTCCGCCCACTTTGGTCTGAGTGCAGTCAGTTGCCCATAGACATTGCCTGATGAGTGCTAATGACTAAATAGAGTGCCCCTGTGTGAAATCTAATGTCAGTACAAATGCAGCTGCTCTCTGATGGCCTCAGAGGTTGTCTAAGAGAATATTGGGAGCAACAACACCATGAAGTCCAAAGAACACACCAGACAGGTCAGGGATAAAGTTATTGAGAAATGTAAAGCAGGTTTTGGCTACAAAAAGATTTACAAAGCCTTGAACATCCCACGGAGCACTGTTCAAGCGATCATTCAGAAATGGAAGGAGTATGGCACAACTGTAAACCCACCTAAACTCACAGGCCGAACAAGGAGAGCGCTGATCAGAAATGCAATCAAGAGGCACATGGTGACTCTGGATGAGCTGCAGAGATCTACAGCTCAGGTGGGGGAATCTGTCCATAGGACAACTATTAGTTGTGCAGTGCACAAAGTTGGCCTTTATGGAAGAGTGGCAAGAAGAAAGCCATTGTTAACAGAAAAGCATAAGAAGTCCCGTTTGCAGTTTGCTACAAGCCATGTGGGGGACACAGCAAACATGTGGAAGAAGGTGCTCTGGTCAGATAAGACCAAAATGGAACTTTATGGCCAAAATGCGAAACACTATGTGTGGCGGAAAACTAACACTGCACATTACTCTGAACACACCATCCATCCCCACTGTCAGATATGGTGGTGGCAGCATCATGCTCTGGGGGTGCTTCTCTTCAGCAGGGACAGGGAAGCTGGTCAGAGTTGATGGGAAGATGGATGGAGCCAAATACAGGGCAAACTTGGAAGAAAACCTCTTGGAGACTGCAAAAGACTTGAGACTGGGGTGGAGGTTCACCTTCCAGCAGGACAACGACCCTAAACATAAAGCCAGGGCAACAATGGAATGGTTTAAAAGAAAACATATCCATGTGTTAGAATGGTCCAGCCAAAGTTCAGATCTAAATCCAATCGAGAATCTGTGGCAAAAGCTGAAAACTGCTGTTTACAAACGCTGTCCATCTAATCTGACTGAGCTGGAGCTGTTTTGCAAAGAAGAATGGGCAGGATTTCAGTCTCTAGAAGTGCAAAGCTGGTAGAGACATACCCTAAAAGACTGGCAGCTGTAATTGCAGCAAAAGGTGGTTCTACAAAGTATTGACTCAGGGGGCCACATAATTATGCACACCCCACTTTGCAGTTATTTATTTGTAAAAAATATTTGGAACCATGTATGATTTTCGTTCCACTTCTCACATGTACACCACTTTGTATTGGTCTTTCACGTTGGAATTCCAATAAAATCGATTCATGTGTGTGGCAGTAATGTGACAAAATGTGGAACACTTCAAGGGGGCCGAATACTTTTGCAAGCCACTGTATATATATATATATATATATATATATATATATATATATATATATATATATACCAAACACTGTACGACCGATTAGAGCCCACCAACAGAAATCTCTGTTGGTGGGCAGAGAAAAGGGGGGTGGGGGAATCCCTTGTGTGCTGAGTTGTAGGGACCTTCAACCTGCAGTGGCCTGAATTGTAAAAAATAGCCTGGTCACTACGGGGGTGTAAGCCTTTGGTCCGGAAGTGGTTAATTGTCAGCTGTTTGGTGTCTTTGCAGAATTTCACCAATTTCATCCCCAGCCTCCAGACCAGTATAATGGATGGTGCCATTGTCCCTGGTGCCAGGTGCCAGTTGAGTGGCCGCTAGACACGGATCTCCTTACCCAGACAGTATGTGTAGGCTCAGCATGACACTATCCGTTGAACTGCATAGCATGAATTATTTGTGAAGTTCTTCTGCTTTCTTCAGTTACATCAGTTGACTTGGTGACACTTGGTTGCTTGATCTGGCAGTTTGCAATTAAATGTTTTCTGAGAAGCCCCCTGCAGCGTAGAGTCTGTTTACCCATATTGCATAATTTACATACATGATGGTTGCTAATAAAACAAAACACATTATACTGCATGCAGTGAGAGTGAGCATCCTGCTATGCTAGCAGTCAGCCTAGAGAGGCGCTGTGGGCTGATGAATTTACAGGAGTGGGAGGACAAAGAAAAAAGAATTGGGGAATATTTTCTCTCTTGGGCCCTTATTCAATTCACTTTGTCTCCTAAGTTTTCTCCTAGGAGATCATTTTAGATCTGCTGTTTAAAGTAACATTTCAGTTATCTGCAACTGAAAAAGCACCAAAATGCAGGTGAAAAATACTATCAAACGTATTCAGAGTATTTTCTTGCCTGCTGACGACTTGAAAGGCATTTTATTGATAAGGTGTGAAAAAAAATCACCTATAGAAATACTTAGGATATAAAATGAATTTTGGGACATGGGATTTAAAGTGAACCCAAGGTGAAAATAGACTGATGAGATAAACTATTGTATTTATGCTCCTACTCTGAAAATAATGACTTTCTTAGCTATCCCATGGCTTTATTTTATATTTAAACATTCACAAAGTAGATTGAATGTTTTGTTGCCTCTGCCCAGTGGCAGCCTAATAAGCGTCCCAGAGTTAGAAAAAAGAAGCACAAATGCTCTCTAATCTGCTGTCCACAGACTGCTTACCCATTATACCTGTATCCCTCCCCGACAACCGAGGACTCAACCATTTTTATATCCAACCATTCTTCTTTTGCTTTGGTGATGCGTGCATGTATCATATCTCCCAACTGTCCCTTTTGTCCCTCTTTCAGGACTGACGTACAGACCCGTGTAAATATGTGCATTTTTCTACTGAATAATGTGTTTAATAATGTGTTTAATTTACTCTAAACCTTAATCCCATCCTTTAAAGAGACTCTGTAACAAAATTTTGACCCTTATTTCTTCTATCCTATAAATTCCTATACCTGTTCTAATGTGGTCTGGCATACTGCAGCATTTTCTAGTTGCACTGTCTCTGTAATAAATCTTATCTTCTTTCCTCTGTCTGCTCTGTAGGCAGAGGCTGGAATGTGTGGAATGTGCAGCACTGCTTGTCATTGGCAGACGCTTTACACACCCTCTCCAAGCTCTGCATGAGTCACACAGTAAGCTAGTTCTCAGCCTATCACACTCTGGTTAGAAGCCAAGTCTTTTGTTTGTAAACACTGTCTAAAACTGTTAATTACAGGATTGCAGCAGGGAGTGGCAGAAAAAGCACAGAGGGGCCCAGGAGAACATAATGAAGAGAATTGTATGCTTTTCATCGTAAGAATTTTAGAGTACAGATTCTCTTTAAAGGGACCCTGAGTAGACACCGGGGGTATGCAAATAAGCATACCCATGGCTATTTAGTGAAGAGGGGGCACTCACTGGCCCCTTAAGTAAGCTGCTCCTGTGCTGGCCGCTATAAATTCCATTGTAACCAGCAACTCTGACATAAAGTCACACTGTGCCCCGGAACCGGAAGCCTGTCTGCTCCATGCATGCACATTCTTCCTGGCTTCTTCCTCCCCTCTGCTCCGGAATCCCAATATGATGCGCGGCAGATAGAGGGGGAAGAAGCCAGGAAGTCTGCGCATGATGCCCCAACCACCATACTTCACAGTTGGGATGAGGTTTTGATGTTGTTGTGCTGTGCCTTTTTTTCTCCACACATACAGTAGTCTTGTGTGTTGTTTCCAAACAACTCAACTTTGATTTAATCTGTCCACAGAATATTCTGCCAGTACTGCTGTGGAACATCCAGGTGCTTCTTTGCAAACTTTAAAAGTGCAGCAATGTTTTTTGGACAGCAGTGGCTTCCTCCGTGGTATCCTCCCATGAACTCCATTCTTGTTTAGTGTTTAACGTATCTTAGATTTGCTAACATGGATGTTAGCATATGCCAGAGACTTTTGTAAGTCTTTAGCTGACACTCTAGGATTCTTCTTCACCTCATTGAGTATTCTGCACTGTGCTCTTGCAGTTATCTTTACAGGATGGCCACTCCTAGGGAGAGTAGCAGCAGCACTGAACTTTCTCCCATGTATAAACAATTTGTCTTACCATAGACCGATAAACTGAAAGGCTTTTGGATATACTTCTATAACCATTTCTATCTTTATGCAAGTCAACAATTCTTAATAGTCGGTCTTCTGAGAGCTCTTTTGTGTGAGGCATCATTCACATCAGGCAATGCTTCTTGGGAAAAGCAAACCCAAAACTTGTGTGTGTGTTTTTTATAGGGCATGGCAGCTGTAACCAATATTGATTGGACTCCAGCTGGCTGACACCTAACTCCATTAGTCTAGGGGTTCAAATATTTTTTCCACCTCCATTGTGAATGTTTACATGGTGTGTTCAATAAAAGCATGTAAACATTTCATTATTTGTGTGGTATTAATTTAAGCAGACTGTGATTGTCTATTGTTGTGACGTAGATTAAGATCAGATCACATTTTATGACCAATTTGTGCAGAAATCCATATAATTCCAAAGCGTTCACATAATTTTTCTTGCTACTGTATAACCACACCCCCTAACAATGCAATAGGTTCAAATGTTATTTTTTATATACATGCGCACAGAAGGAGATACTGGTAGCTTGGCAGTTGGAAGCCGTTCTTTCCCACAATGCAACAAGGCTCACCGACAGGAAGACATCACACTGTGAGAGGGATTTCACCACAATACTAGCCATACAGATACATATATTTAAGAAACGGTAAAGATTTGATTTGATTTATTTGATTACCAATTTGTGCAGAAATCCATATAATTCCAAAGGGTTTGCATACATTTTCTTGCTACTGTATCTTGATCCTGCCAATAAAGTTATTTTGAATTTGAAATTCAAAGAGAGAACGAGACAGAAAGAGTGCTGCTACACTGCAGCAAATATACACCGTTGAGGACCGCCCACTTCCAGAGACTCTCCGCCCACATCCCAGATTTCACCTCCACAGATGAGGAGAGGAAACTCTATAGCCTACTGGAGGAAGAGGAAAAAACTGTGCAAATAGCAGCCCGATATATCACTGCCTGCCACCAACTGAGAGGAACATGATACCACATGGACCATATAACCCCATACTACCCTCCCCTATGGACTGTATACCTATACCCCCTCCCCTATGGACTATATATCTCATCCCCCCATACCATCCATTACATCCTCCACACGCCTATGGACTGTATACCTATATCCTTCCCCTATTCCCACAATATCCCCCCCCCCCCCATGTTAATGTTTTGTTATGCTTTGGCAATGCTGAATATATTTGGTCCTGCCAATAAAGCTTTTTTGGATTTGAATTTGGATTTGGAGAGGAAGAGAGAGAGAGAGGAAGAGAGAGAGAGGTAGGGAAGAGAGAGAGGGAGGCAGAGAGAGAGAGAGAGGCAGAGAGAGAGAGAGAGGAAGAAAGAGAGAGGGGGTAGAGAGAGAGGGAGGCAGAGAGAGAGAGGAAGAGAGAGAGGGAGTAGAGAGAGAGGGGGAGGCAGAGAGAGAGAGGAAAAGAGAGAGAGGGGGTAGAGAAAGAGGGAGGCAGAGAGAGAGAGAGAGAGGCAGAGAGAGAGAGATAGAGGAAGAAAGAGAGAGGGGGTAGAGAGAGCGAGGGAGGCAGAGAGAGAGAGGAAGAGAGAGAGGGGGTAGAGAGAGAGGGAGGCAGAGAGGGAGAGGCAGAGAGAGAGAGAGGGGGTAGAAAGAGAGAGGGAGGCAGAGAGAGAGGCAGAGAGAGAGAGGAAGAGAGAGGGGGGGGGGGTAGAGAGAGAGAGGCGGAGAGAGAGAACAAGGCAGAGAGAGAGCAAGGCAGTGAGAGAGAGAGTGGCAGAGAGAGAGAGAGAGGCAGAGAGAGAGAGGAAGAAAGATAGTGAAATAAAGAAAAGCTTCAGAGAGAGAACGGAATGTTGTTGCGTATTAGAACTGACATGTTAAGTAGCTGGAAACAATCCAACAGAGGCTCAACACCATGGCTGTGATTCAGTTTTACTGAGGAATTTTCAGCATTCTGTTCTCCTTGTTCTGCAATGTGCGGAGGGTGGAAGCTACACATATGTAAACAATCAGCCATTTCAGCTATAGCCTGTTTTCAGAAGCTAAGTCTATGCAAATGTATACATTTCATGTTTTGTTAAATCCCGTCTTGCAAGTGGTCTCAAACATTCTGCTTTATGCAGCATAAATTATGTAGGTGCAAAGCACGTCACCGTATCTGAACAATCCTGATGGCTTCCACTTCTGTAAACATATTTATGTTCTATTGCTCTATAGCTGCTGTAAGTATACATATGCATAATTTGCTCAGTGCAGAACCTGTGCAAACAGATGCAGCGTTTTGCATCCTTTGACTCGGGTGCAAGAATGCCTTCGGGCTTCTTTAATAAGGCAAAGAGTAAATTGCACCAGATGCTCCAGAAAGCCCTGTGCAAATAGCTTGCCCCCTCCTGCACTGTTAATTCACATATGTGAACACTATTAGGCCATGGCAATATCCTCCCCATCTGTCTCCATACAGAATACATAGGGTAGCTGACGTACATTGTTCCTCTGAGCAATTCTCACTTTGTTCTCTGCTTCTTTCATTTTTTTCTCGTCTCCATTATTTTCATTTGATCCCCTGTTGACATCAATGGCATCACCTCCTTGGTTGCCATTAATGATGTAAACATTTGAATATAAATGGGGAGAAAAATGGGGAGAAAAAGTCTTTGTATTTTATATGCCAAATACAGGGAGTACCCAACTTATGAACGTTCGCTGATATGAATTGCTGACCTGCCTCTATGTAGGGGGCTCCCTGAATTCTCTTTGTGGCCTCTTTCTCTTCCCCCCATGTGTCTTCCTCCGCTCCCTGTGTATAAGTATAATAAGCAGTGGCAGCACGGCTCAACTCATTCATAGCGATCAGAGACCACCTGTCTCTCTCTCCCTGCACCCCTAGTGCCGGCTTAGGCTGATGACGCGATCAGCAGAAGCCGGCACTAGGGGATCAGTGAGAGAAAGGAGAGTGCTCTGAACGCTGCTGGAGCAGTGGATGAGGCAGGCCGTGCTGCCGCAGCTAATACTTATACACGGGGAATGGAGGAAGACACACGGGGGTGAAGAGGTTTTCACTTTATGCATCCGAGCAATGTTCACCTCCCATTCATTAGCCTATAACTTTATCACTACATAGCACAATGAACTGATCTATATCTTGTTTTTTCCGCCACCAATTAGGCTTTCTTTGGATGGTACATTTTGTTAAGAGCTACTTTACTGTAAATGCATTTTGACAGTAAGATAAAGAAAAAAACTGAAAAAAAATCATTATTTCTTAGTTTTCGGCCATTATAGTTTTAAAATAATACATGCCTGCATAATTAAAACCCACGTATTGTATTTGCCTATTTGTAGCAGTTATTTCACAGTTTAAATTATGTCCCTATCACAATGTATGGCGACAATATTTTATTTGGAAATAAAAGAGCCTTTTTTCCGTTTTGCATCCATCACTATTTACAAGCTTATAAAAAAAAAAAAAAAAAAAAAAGATAGAAATATTTCATCTTTACATAGATATTTAAAAAGTTTAGACCCTTAGGTAAATATTTGTGTTTTTTTATTGTAATTTTTTTTATTATTATTAAACATTTTATGTGGGTATTTTTGGGAGGGTGGGATGTAAATAGTATTTGATTTGGGTGAATATATGTGTATTTTAATTTTTTTTTACTTTTAGATGTAGTTTTACTTTTTGGCCACAAGATGGCAACCTTGAGTTTGTTTACATGACGTCACTCTAAGCGTAACATGGAGTCAGAAAAAGCGAAGCTTCCGAGAAAAGCTGTCGCTTTTTCTGCGGGGGAGAGGAATCAGTGATCGGGCACCATTGCCCGATTCATTGATTCCTGGGCTAACGAATCTGCAGCCAGGAGCGCGTGTGCACGTGTGTGATCGGCCGCGGGAGCGCGCGGGAGCGCACATGTCCTCCTTGATGTAGAACTACGTCAAGGAGGACAAAGTGGTTAAGTACCTCCTGGGCCCCCTATGTTCCGGGGCCCCATAGCAGCTGCTATGGCTATTGCTATGCCCCAAGTGCAACCACCAAGACCTGCAGAAGAATACTTGTGAGGGTCCTCACTGGTCGCCCTCCTGATGATTAGGTAGGCCCCTAAAGGGGTGCTAGCCTAATAAAAAACAACCTTCCAACAGAGTTGTAAAACAGCTATACTGGTGGTTGTATGGGAATTGAGTCTTTTCACCCCAGCCATTCTGCACTTTTTTGTCATTCTATTGACCTGAGGAAGCAGGCAACACGTGTGAAACGCACTGTATTACAAATAAACTGAAGTTACTTTGAGCTGTGTTGGCCATTCTCCTTTTTAACCACTTCGCATCTAGACCTTGTTTTCCCCTTATTGACCAAAGCAGTTTTGACACTTTAGCGGTGTCCCTTTTTAATCAGCCATAACTTTATCCTTACTCATGACACCTAAATGATCTAGGTATCGTTTTTTTCAGGACGAACTAGACTTTCATTGGCGGGTATTTTATCCCTAGACCAAAAAAGTTTTCTATGCATTTTAATGGGAAAAAGAGGGGGAAAATGAAAAAAATGCATTTTTTCTCAGTTTTTATCAATTCCAGTTTAAAAATAAAAAGTACCACAGGAGATAAAAACATGTCACCAGTATTATGTCCCCCAGTATAGATAGCAAAATGTGTCCCAAGTATCAGACCCCCCCTTATAGCCAGATGTGTCCCCAATATCAGTCACCCCCAGTATAGCCCGATGTGTCCTCTGTGTTTGGCACCTCCCAACATAGATAGATAGATGTATCCCCAGGATTGCTGCCCCTCATGTGTCAATATGTGTCCCGACTCCCCAGGAATAGTGGTCCCCAATTATAGCCAGATGCGCCCTCAGGATTAGCGGGTGCACCCTGGATTAGGGCCCCCCACCATTATAGCCAGATCTGCCCCCAGTATAAAATTATATACATAAAATAAAATTGTACCCCCTCTTACTTTATTGTCCCCTCTCCCAGCTGCACATTTTACCCCCCACCCCCCACCAGGGGTCCACGCACCCCCATAGGAGCCAGCCAAATGCCCCACCCCCCACCCAGGCAGCCCCCTCGGTGGCCAGATCTGTTAAAAAAAAGGATTAGAAAGCAGCCTGACTCACCTTATCTCGTTCCAGCGATCAGCCTGCAGCCCGAGCCTCCGATCCCCGCTCTGCACGCAGCCCTGTGATGCCGGTTACCGGGTCCCGGCTTGATGACGTCATCAAGCCAGGACTCGGCTATTCAGCATCACAGGGCTGCGTGCAGAGCGGAGATCGGAGGCTCGGGCTGCAGGCTGATCGCTGGAACAGGAAAAGGTGAGTCAGGCTGCTTTCTAATCCTTTTTTTTTTACAGATCTGGCCACCGAGGGGAGAGATGAAGGATCACCGCTGTTTGCTACAGCGGTGATCGTTCATCTGCGGGGGGGTCACTAATTGGCTACAAGGAAACATTTTCCCTTTCACCAATTAGTATTGCAGCTGTTAGTGCCAGGAGGTGCGCTCTGAAGCGCACCTGTTCCTGCGCAACAGGGCTGCAAGCAGGTCAGTATATCTACGTCGCTGTGGCTTGGAGAGAGCCACAGCTGACGTAGATATACTGTATCAAAGGAGAAAGTGGTTAATCTATTTGAGTTATTTTATTATTTTGGGCACCACCACTCACTAGTTTTTTTTGTTTTTTTTAAGATGATCCTTTGGCACTAACAATCATAAAAAAAAAAAAATCCTAAATGCCGCTACCTCTCTCTAAATCTAATATGCACAAACATATCCAAATTAGGGAGAACCAAGAAGATCACGACCATCACGGACGATCTGAGCTGGAAAGCCAACACTATCTCAACCCAAAAGAAGGCCCAGCAGAGACTCTTCTTTCTGCGGCAACTAAAAAAGTTCGGTATGGCCCACGAACTCCTAAAGTCCTTCTACTCTGCCACGATTGAGTCTGTCCTCTGCTCCTCCATCCTCGTCTGGTACACTGGGGCCACAACCAGCGACAGATACAAAATCCAGAGGGTCATCAGAGCTGCAGAGAAAATAATCGGGAAACCCCTTCCCCCACTGGATCTCATTCATGAGGCCAGGATGTGTTCCAGAGCAACAAGGATTGCAAACGACTCGACGCACCCAGGCCATCGCTTCTTCAAACGGCTCCCGTTGGGGCGCAGATTCCGGGCCATCCCCACCAAGACATCAAGGCACAGGGACACTTTTTTCCCCAGAGCAGTGAGACTCTTGAACTCTGTACGAGCCCCTCGGGGTCCCCCGCCACCCAGGGAGGCACCCACGTAGTCTGACACCAGTGTTAATACTAATGTTCTACTTCTCTCTGTGCTGCTCCTCTTGAAATGTCTCTGTATCTGCTGAGGAGTTGCTTACTGTCATGTTGTTTCTTATGATTACTTTGATTAGTTTTTTTGCTGTATTTACTGCTCTCTTCTATTGTCAGTGTGTCTATGTAAACAAAGTCTAAGGTGTTCTGTGCTGCTAAAACCAATTCCGGGCACGACCCAAATCATGCTTGGCAAAATAAACGAATTCTGATTCTGATTCATCTGATTCTGATCAAGATGTGGGTCTGGGTCTGCCCGCATCTGTTGTTAGCTGCATTTTTCAGATCATTGGGCTTCAATATTTCATGATTGCCCTCACTGTCTGGAATAATCATAAAAGATCTCGTGGTGCTGTGGATGCCGTCATTTCTGAAACTTAACAGTCTAACCAGACTAATTTGTGCTTTGCGATCCTTTTGTATTGCGTAATGGTAATTGGCAACAAATTCTATTGTTCTTTCTGCCATCTTACACATAACAATGAGGACCCTCTCTGTCAGACGCTGACCACAGATGGAGGCTCCCTCTGGTCATTTCATCCAATTTCTCTTCTTAATTTGCGGGAAGTGGGGAAAGCAAAGTTACCTAATGTGATTGTGGAAAATTGGCAGGCGTGCCCCCGCAAATACATCAGCAGCAAAGCAGCCCTGGTATTGAAAAGTCCATTGCCTCCCCGCAGAGGCGCTGAGTGAAGCAGATGGATGGGGCATACGGGCACCAGGCAGATAGAGTGCCAGGGGTTGACAGGATACCAGCCTGTGACTTTGTGCCAGCTTATCTGCTTCCTTCTCTGATAGGGACTTGTTGAAAGTTCTCAGTATTTGCTTCACAACAAAAGCGTTACGTGACAGACTAAAGATGCGGCTGTTAAAGGGGAACACTTGCCAAAAACAAATGTAAGTACTGCCCACGCGATGCTTCTGTAAAAAAAAGTAAACATCACCATTCCATTCCAGTTTGTAGAGATGTCACGCACATAGAATTTTACGTTCGTGAACGGCAAACGCAAAACTTCAAAAAATGTTCGCGAACAGGCGAATCTGGCATACCACCATAGACTTCAACGAGCAGGCGAATTTTATAACCTACAAAAGTGATGAAAAAGTTGTTTCAAGGGATCTAACACCTGGACTGTGGCATGCTGGAGGGGGATCCATGCCCTACCAAAAATTGATGTAAAGTTGGGTTTTAATCCCTAAGGGGCAGGAATCACGTTATGCACAGCTCTGGGTGTCAGTGGGCTGTGAAGTGTCTCACACAGAGAAATGCAATAGTACTATCAGAATACAGTGAAATAATTATGCATTGGAGTGGTTCTGAGTCTGGTACATAATAAGGCAACAGCAGTATTGTGCACACAGCTCTATGTGTCAGTGGGCTGTGGAGTGTCAAACACAAAAAAAAGCACAGGAGACCGATGTGTAAGCCCTCAAAAGGGCTGTTTGGGGTGCTTTCACCGCTAGTGAGGAACAAGAACACAGGCCTACCTAATGCTTTCCCTACCTGCAGCAACTCTGACCCTGCTCTCACTAACAGTCAGCAGTTAATCCAATTAATCCAATATGGCCACTGCAACTGCTTTTTGATAGAGGGGTGGGGGGTCCAGGAAGGGGTGCTAGCTAATTGGCTGCCATGTGTCTGAAGACTGTGAGGTAAGGGGTCAAAGTTTAGCTCAATGATAATGTATAGGGGGTGAATCGAACACGTCAAATGTTCGCTGTTCTCCGCAAATGTGAACAGTCGATGTTTGCAGAATACTGCTCGCCGACAAACAGTTCGGGCCATCTCTACCAGTTTGTTTGTAGCGAGTTATAAAATTGCAAAATTGCCTCAACTTCAGTTTACACCTCTTTGCAAGCATGGCATTAGTATTCTATAAGGAGAATAGACTGCCTAGAAATTCCTTGAAATGTATCTTATGAATCAGTTTCCACACCGGAGTGACTGGCAAAGGACTTTTTGTTAAACAGTGCAACGTGCTGATATGATGCTCGACACTAATCCGTAAAGTGATCCTGGAGCAAAATGAAACGTACGAGATAATGAATTGTTTGGGAAGTACAGATAATAAATAAAACATTAGTAGCAATTTTTTTTAATTGTATAACTTTATTTACAACATTGCATCAGACTGTCAGAGGTGCAGCTTAGAACCCACACTCTCTTTTAAAGGGAATCTGAAGTGAAAATAAACGTATGATGTTATGAATTGTATGTGTAGTACTTCTAAGAAATAAAACATTATTAGCACAGATATGAGTCTCATATTGTTTCCAGTACAGTAAGATTTAAGAAACTTCAGTTGTTATCTATGTAAAAGAGCTTCTTTGAGCTCTGCGACTTTATAAAGTCGTGGGCAACACTGTCTTTTGAAGCTCTTATCTCAACTGTCTCTCATTGTTTGAGAAAAGTTCAAAGCGTCATTAGCCTGCTCTGTGAAATCATTTAAAATGCTGAGTGGAAACTGCAATTAGAGAATGATGCAATGTTATAAAAAAAAGCCGTATTTTTCGGACTATAAGACGCTCCGGACTATAAGACGCACCTAGGTTTAGAGGGCAAGAACCAGAGAAAAAAATATATATACTAAACCTGGTGAGTCTATGGTCCAGGAGCGTCTTGTAGAAGTTTTCCCCCCCAATTATTGGGTCTCACCGGTGTCCCTCTGTCCCATCTGCCCCTTTGTGTCTCCAGTGTCCTATCTGCCCACGTGTCCCCAGTGTCCTCCGGTGTCCCATCTGCCCCCGTCTCCCCTCTGGTCAGTGTCCCATGTCTTACTGGTCCCCTGCGCCCTAATGTGTCCCCTTTGACCTCATGTGTACCTCTGAAATCAGTCTATCCCCATCTGCTCCCCTGTGTCTTATGTCCCCCTGTGCCTCACTGACCCCCTCCGTCCCATCTGCCCCCTATGTGTGTTCAGTGTGATCAGACCTGTGATCAATGATCTCTATTTGAAGCTGTGCCCTGTGTCCCCCTGTACCTCACCGGCCCTTTCTGTCCCTTCAGCCACCTGTGTCCTCTTAATAAATTAATTTTCTTACCGCTGCTAAAACAATAAAACAATGCCCCGGGTGTAGGGACCTCCATGCAGCCTCACTCGCTGGATCCTTCAGGCATCGTGCAGCCCCTATACTTCGCCAGCCCCCTCTGTCCCATCAGTCCTCCTAGTAAGTTAATTGCCGCTTACCGCTAATAAAATGATGTCCCGGGTGTAGAGACCCGGGACCTCCGTGCAGCCATTCAGCGCCTCGCTTGATCATGCAGCCCCTATACATCGCCAGCCCCCTCTGTCCCATCAGTCCTCCGAGAAAGTTACGAGTCCGACGTCCCCGGTGTAGAGACCCGAGATCTCCTTGCAGTCATTCAGCCGTTCGCTCGCTGAAGCCTCCAGACACTGTGCAGCCAATCAGTGGGAGCGCTGCAAGGAAACCGCTGATCGTGATTGGCCCATTGACGGAGCCACTGTCCCGCCTCCGAGACCAGCGGCTCCAGTCAGAATGCCAGGCTGCCGTGAATGACTAGCAGCGCTCCCACTGATTGGCTGCACAGTGTCTGGAGGCTTCAGCGAGTGAACGGCTGAATGACTGCACGGAGATCTCGGGTCTCTACACCGGGGACGTCGGACTCGTAACTTTCTCGGAGGACTGATGGGACAGAGGGGGCTGGCGATGTATAGGGGCTGCATGATCGAGCGAGGCGCTGAATGGCTGCACGGAGGTCCCGGGTCTCTACACCCGGGACATCATTTTATTAGCGGTAAGCGGCAATTAACTTACTAGGAGGACTGATGGGACAGAGGGGCCGGTGAGGTACAGGTGGACACCGGGCATGATGGCAGATGTGACAGAAGGGACATGGGGGCCAGTAAGACTCTGAAGGACAGACGGAAGACAGAGACAAACGGGCACCTTCGGACTATAAGACGCACTGACTTCTCCCCTCCACTTTTGGGGAAGAAAAAGTGCGTCTTATAGTCCGGAAAATACGGTATATACTTGAAAATAAAAATATGACACTATTTTCTTTGCTACTAATTTTATATTAATTAACCGTATTACGCAACCAATTCATCATTAGTTTTTTTTCGACTTCAGTGTCACTTTAAGCTGTAAAACAAGCAGAAGTAGTGACTCTTTGAACTTTCCTGCAGTAAAACTTTATCACAAGCTGTATTTTACTGTTTCTTGGCTGTTTAGGCTCTACAGAAAATGGGAATGAATTCCGAGAAGCACTTTTGCATAGATAAAAACTCAAGTTTTTTTTTTTAACTCTTCCTGTACTTTAAAACAGAAAGGAACTTCACATAATTTCTTCGTAGGGGTAGTGTCATATGTAAACATGCTTATCTAATCAAGTCACGTGTTGCTTCAGGTTCACTTTAAAACACTATACAGCTTGCAAGAAACTATTTTTCTTAAAAAATAAAAACAACAACAAAGCTTTACTTCAGCCACTTTGGAATTGGATGACTATGGCCCCTAGTACAACTCATTTTTTTTCTAATTTGGCTTAAGTGTCCCTTTAACCTCCTGAGCGGTATGGACGAGCTCAGCTCGTCCATCACCGCCGGAGGCTGCCGCTCAGGCCCTGCTGGGCCGATTTTTATCAAATAAAGTGCAGCACACGCAGCCGGCACTTTGCCAGCCGCGTGTGCTGCCTGATCGCCGCCGCTCTGCGGCGATTCGCCGCGAGCAGCGGCGAAAGAGGGCCCCCCTAGCCGCCTGAGCCCTGCGCAGCCGGAACAAAAAGTTCCGGCCAGCGCTAAGGGCTGGATCGGAGGCGGCTGACGTCAGGACGTCGGCTGACGTCCATGACGTCACTCCGCTCGTCGCCATGGCGACGATCTAAGCAAAACAAGGAAGGCCGCTCATTGCGGCCTTCCTTGTTTATTATGGGCGCCGGAGGCGATCGGAAGAACGCCTCCGGAGCGCCCTCTAGTGGGCTTTCATGCAGCCAACTTTCAGTTGGCTGCATGAAATAGTTTTTTTTTTATTAAAAAAAAACCCTCCCGCAGCCTCCCTGGCGATCTCAATAGAACGCCGGGGAGGTTAAGACCAGATCTGTCTGAGCCTTTTTAAGAAATGTGATTGCTGTGATTGGCTCACAGCAATCACGGGGTCAGGAGCTGCCCAATATATGGAAGCTTTGCAGTTAGTGTGACAGCAGACCGAGCGGGTGTAGAGACGCTAACAGCAGCGGGAAGGGCAAGAGCAAGCAGACGGTCTGGTTGAACTCGATGGACGTATGTCTTTTTTCAACCAAAATAAAAAATAACTATGTAACTATGCCCTGGCAGGGAAAAGCAGCCACAAACGGCATAGATTTCAATCACCGCCACCCGGAAGTGGTTACATAGAGGCTGTTGTTTTTGGAAGGCATTTTAGCCCATGCATTACTAAATCAATGAATCCTGGGGTAAAATCTGAAAAGTGATTTTCATATTTTATACAGAGACCTTCAGAAGGTTTGTTTAACTATTTCATCTGTGATATGTGGCCTGGGAGGAAACTATTTACCATATTAAATATTAACTCTAATTTGATGAAAATGGTGTAGGCCAGGCATGTCCAAAGTCTTCCCAGGGGCCAAATGCGGCCTGCCAAGTTATTTCCGGTGGCCCCCAAGCCCCCTAAATCTCTTGACAGTTGTACGTTCTGTGTGGCCGTAGCCCATAGCCGTGGTGCCGCTTGCAGGGGCCAGCAGCAGTAATAGCCACTGGTTAGCTGCCGCCACTATGCCAGCACCAGTAACAGCCACTCACCAGCAGCCACCACTATGCCAGCAGGAGTAACAGCTACTGATTAGCAGCAGCCACTATGCCAGGAGCAGTAACAGCCACTGATTAGCAGCAGTCACTGTGCCAGAACAAGCAGTAACAGCCACTGATTAGCAGCTGCCACTATGCCAGCAGCAGTAACAGCCATTGATTAATAGCAGCCATTGTGCCAGCAGCAGCAACAGCCACTGATTAGCAGCTGCCACTATGCCAGCAGCAGTAACCGTCACTGATTAGCAGCAGCCAATGTGCCAGCAGCAGCAACAGCCACTGATTAGCAGCAGCCACTGTGCCAGTAACAGCAACAACCACTGATTAGTCGATGCCACTATGCGAGCAGCAGTAACAGCTACTGATTAGCAGCTACCCCTATGCCAGCAGCAGTAACAGCCACTGATTAGCAGCTACTACTATGCCAGGAGCAGGAACAGCCACTGATTAGCAGCTGCCACTGTGTCAGCAGCAGTAACAGCCACTGATTAGCAGCTGCCACTGTGCCAGCAGCAGTAACAGCCATTGATTAGCAGCTGCCACTGTGCCAGCAGCAGCAACAGCCTCTGATTAGCAGATGCCACTATACCAGCAGCAGTAACAGCCACTGATTAGCAGATGCCACTGTGCCAGCAGCAGTAACAGCCACTGATTAGCAGCTGCCACTGTGCCAGCAGCAGTAACAGCCATTTATTAGCAGCTGCCACTGTGCCAGCAGCAGCAACAGCCTCTGATTAGCAGATGCCACTATACCAGCAGCAGTAACAGCCACTGATTAGCAGCAGCCACTTTGCCAGCAGCAGTGACAGCCACTGATTAGGAGCTACCACTGTGCCAGCAGCAGTAGCAACCACTGATTAGCAGCTGCCACTGTGCTAACTGAACGCAGTATATGGGTTGTTTACTGTGCAAATGTTTTATTTGAAAAAATGTCACAGGCATTGTGCACATAATGGCAAGCAGCAAAATTGTGATATAGCTAATTCAGCCCCCTAGCACTCTCACGAATGGTAATTTAACCCTTGGCCCAATACGTTTGGACACACCTGGTGTGTAGGTCCTTAGATTGCTTGTGTGTATGTTCAGGTTTCAGTCAGAGAAGTTGCATTGTAGACTGTTTTCTGTAGGGCATGAGCTCTGAATCATTAGTAGGGTGTCTCAAAGCTTCCTCTTCCAAAAGAAAGTTCAGAGCTGACAGGAGAGCATGCAGGCCAGTATACAGTATTCACCCTTTCTTCCACCTCTGCTCCCTTCCTGCTTGAGCCTGATATATGTCCTCTGTTCCATACCTTTGGAATCATGGTCATGACTTATGGAGAACAGATACTTGAGTTTCAGGCTTCTGTGGATGGCAGATGGATGGTCACCACAGTGTAAAGTATAAGCAGGAATGGCCCAGGGAGGTAAATATTATACTTATTGCTTTGACTTACTGTCATCTCAGCAATGATGGCGCTACAGGGGGCTAGGGGAGGCACGTGCCCCCCCCCCTACTGATAACTGTGCTCCCCCCCCCATCCCCAAGGCAGGCATGTCATAAGCAGTCATCAAGGAGTTCCAGATCAGAGCAGCATGCACCCAAGCTCTTCCCAACGCATTTCATCACCAGGGAGTCACAATCTGCTTGCCTGACTGAACAGCAATCTATACACCATTCTAATGTCTTTGCGTCCAATCACCACTTTGTGAGGCAGTAGGGTAGTAGGTGGAAGGGGGCATAAGTCTTTCTCTGTGGACACAGAGCTGACCCTGCCACTTCCTTTCTCTCTTCCCCTTTGTGAAGAAATGAGCAGACGCTCTGATGGCTCTGTGCTGGGGAAGCAACTCCAACAGTTTGTGAAGAGATCTCTGTGTCATGTGACTGACTGACTTTTTTAAAGGAGATTTCTCTGGACTGGCTACATCAATGCCTTTTATTGTTCTAGATATTCTGGAATACTAGCAATGCCCTTGTTTCAGATTGCGCTAAAACTCCCCAAATGAAAGGAGCTATAATACACAGAAACTAACTTTCAGCTACGGTTTCATCCAAAGATATAATACATAGTCCCAAAAATTGGCATGGATTTTTTTTAGAGAATGACAGCTTCCAGCTGAGGCCTTCCCACGCAAGTATTTTGTCATTTAACAGATTTCCTTTAATTAATTTGGTAAATAGTTACTTCTTGTAATAGGAGCTACAATAATAAATAATAGAAAAAGAACTGGAATGTAAGGAGCCTATGCTGCATTACTGTGTAGAACGTGTAATGTGATGTTATAAGTGGGAGGAGTCAGGGTGTAACAATAGAGGGGGGAGGGTTGCCACTGCACTGGACCCTTCTAGGGATTCCCTTCGCCCCGTTAGCAGCTTCAATAGAGGTCTAGCGTATGAGATAAGTGCATTGCTTTTGACTTCACTCGGCAGAACTTATGCTGTAAATTCTTGGAATGCTTTGATCTCTCTCCATACTGAGCAGAAAATATAGAAACTGAAAGCAGAAGTTCTCTGTTATTGTCTCACATTGTCCCCTACTGACAAGTGGCCATAAATACACATCTTTTATAGGTAGCCAGAGAGCCCCCCCCCCCAGTAGAGGTAGCCAGTGAGCCCTTGAAACCCCCCCATCCCATATTTGTTTTGAGAGAGGGTGCCCACCCCCCACATGTAGAGTGCACAGTGGAGTGGTGAAGTAACTCATCTCTCCAAAATCCACTCATGACCTATCTTCATCCTCTTGGGCTGTGCTGTCTTTGCTGTCTTTGATCATGTAAGCATCATGGGTGGGGCTGTTACCAATGAGACAGAATGCGTAAGAGAAAGTTTACATCCTGGATAGGTGTGTTAACTTCACCCCTCCACAATCGGGACGCATGTCCCATGTTAGAGGTCATTGGTTGTCACTTCTGGGACCACGAAATTTGTTGGATTTGAGTTGATGAAGTGGTGGGTAGAATTCAAATCTTTGAATCCCAAATCATCTCAGAGATTCCAGGGATTCAAAGATTCACTGGATTTATTGTTTAAAGGGAAGGTCCAAGCAAAAAAAAAAATGAGTTTCACTTACCTGGGGCTTCTACCAGCCCCATGCAGCCATCCTGTGCCCTCGTAGTCACTCACTGCTGCTCCAGTCCCCCGCTGGCAGCTTTCTGACCTCAGAGGTCAGGGCCGAATTGCGTACATTTTTACACATTCCCGCTAGTGCAGGAACATTAACGCATACATTTTTATGCGTTAGTGGTGCAACGCGTACATTTTTGTTCCTGCACTAGCTGGAATGCGTAAAAATGTATGCAATTCGGCCCTGACCTCTGAGGTCAGAAAGCTGCCAGCGGGGGACTGGAGCAGCAGTGAGTGACTACGAGGGCACAGGATGGCTGCATGGGGCTGGTAGAAGCCCCAGGTAAGTGAAACTCATTTTTTTTTTGCTTGGACCTTCCCTTTAATCTCTAAGGCTGCTTACACACCAAGACGTTACAGGCGCACGTTAGTGCGCCTGTAACGCTCCCCCAACGCACAGCAATGTAACACAAGTGGGCTGTTCACACAGCCCACGTTGCGTTACATGTAACGCTGCACGTTCGGTGCAAAGTGCAGCATGCTACGGCGTTGGAGCGGCTATAGCCGCGTTAGACTGTTTGCACATGCGCAGTGGGGGGCGGAGAGGAGGCGGGGAGAGCCAGCTACAGTAGCCGCGCACATGGCTACTTAATATTCACTGCACTGGCGGTAGCTGATTGGCCGGCGGGACCACGTGATGCGGAGTGTCTCGCTCCGCATCACGTGGTCCCGCTGGCCAATCAGCGCCACTCTGGGAGACATTATAGGAATCGAGCCGCCGAACGCGGCTCACTCTACCGTCGGCTTTTGCAGCACCATACGTTGTGTTAGGTGCACGTTATGCGACCTTAACGTGGCACCTAACACAATGTCTTGGTGTGCAAGAAGCCTAAAGCCCACAAGGTATCTTTACTTTAAATCCTACATATCTTTAGAGCCTAAATGCTATGTCTGGCTGTCCAGTCACAACCCACATTTATTTCTGAGGCCTGTGATGTAAGGAAAAAACTAGCCAGTGGGTAATATCATGCATTAATGGTTATAGAAAAAATACTGGGTGTTCTGAAGAGATGGCTGCATCACAGAGAGGTGAGATGCAATCTGAATCTTTAATTCTGAAATAATGCTCCTGGATATTTTCTAAAAATAAAATCTTTAAATAATAAAATATAGTAATGAAATTTCTGAAGGGTCTTGGTTGCGCCACAAAGGGAAATGAATGCGAGGCAAAGGGGAGCATTATCTTGTTGTCCGTAGGGAGGTGTGATATGGGGGAGGGCAGCGGCAGGCTATCTCTGCAGCTCTTTCTCCTCCGGAGGGGCCTAAACACTGACTAAACAATCTCTCTCTCTTCAGGGAACTGTGAATGCATAATGCAGAATATATATGCATACAAATGCATGATATACATAGCAGTCTTGCACAAATACTGTACAGTATGAGAGCCGCCACATATAGACTTATAGAGAACCATGGAACATCAGTTCAGGGGATAATTGAAGTTGTCATAGCCAGTCTATGATAGTGAGTTTGGGAAATAAAAATTGTAAATATACAAAAGCCTAAATAAGTATTTGTAGTTAATTAAGAGCAAAAATGAAATGTTTGAATACCATGTATACACAACAATCGAATGCTCCTATCAAGTATAAACATGTCAAGGGGTACTTGAGGTGATTATTATTATCTACAGTATCTCAGAAATGTGAGTACATGTCTCACATTTTTGTAAATTCTTCATTTTATCTATTCGTTCGACAACACTTTTTTTCCCCCTCAGACTCAGTTTTAGCGGGATACCCAACTGAGATATAACAGGCTTCATAGGTGCCCTCTTGTGCTGGGAAATGTTTGCATCCTGGTCTAAAAAAATAAAAATATTCTTTAATGCATATCAGTATTGAGCCTATATAAACACACAAGAACATCCAACCTACATCCATTCATACATACCCTATCCCCACTTATATCCATCCATATTCCCAGAAAGAACCTCTTTAGGGCTCCTTCCCTTTACACAACTCTTGTAAGGTTCAAATTCCCACAAGCGTTGTAATCTACAGCGCAACATTGGATGCAGTGGCACGTTGGTGATCTGCAGTGGCAGGATCAACTCTCGGTATATACCTATTCTATATACCGAAGAGCTCTTACGCGTATCACACTGCAACATGCCGAGACGTAACAATAAATATCAAGGGCAAAATGGACATCAGGAGACATGAGGACCATGGAGGAAACAGAAGGAGACATGGTGAGGGTGACAGGAGGACACATGGGCTGACAGAAAGACAATGGGGGAGACAGAAGGCAGAAACAGGAGTAGGCATGGAGGAGGGGACAGGAGGGCCATGGGGGAGACATGGTGGGGGTGACAGGAGGACATGCAGACACAGGAGGACACATGGGGGAGACATGGAGGATACAGAAGGACACATGGGGCAGACATCCAGACACAGGAGGACACATGAGGAGACATAAGGACACACGGGGGACATCATAGGAAACAATTTGAGGGATAACATGTACAAGGCACTCCTGGAATATAAACGCAACAGGTTTAGTATTTTTCTTCTTGTTTTTGCCCTCTAAACCTAGGTGCGTCTTATATTCCGGATCGTCTTATACGGCGCGAAATACGGTAGGTGTTTTCCAATTTTTTACTATCAGCTTCCTTGCTACAAGCATGCCATACTTTATTAAATTACGTACTTCATTTTCTCTCCCTTTTCCTGAAAGTCCAAAAATGCAGTAAAAGGGCTTATTCTACACTCATTATCAACTTCTCTTTTATAGAAAAGTTCATTCCAGAAGGACTCAACCATCTTACATTTCCACCACATGTGGATATAGGTGCCTTCCTCCTTCTGGCATTTCCGGCATAATTTAGATGTAATATTAGTGCCTTTCTTGACTCCGGTAGGGTAGAAATACCATCTTGAACTTAGTTTATATTGCATTATTTGATATTGCCTGCTTTGAATGCTCCAAATATTGTCAAATACCCCCTGCCATGAGCATATGCCTGGTAAAGGACCCAGGTCAGTTTCCCATTTTTTGTAAAAAAAAAATTGGCACATTTATTTGTATAGTTTCTTCCAAAAAAGATACATTTTTGAAAGTAACTTGGGCAGCCTACTGGGTTGTAAAATTAGTTTTCTAGCAAATTCATTTTCCGTCTGATTTTACATTCTTTATAATTTAATTTATTGATATAACTTTGTAGTTGGAACCCGCCACAATCTGTGCTATTACTTAAAATTTGTATTTGCTGAATATCTATTAACCGAGAATCTATGTTATCTCATTCGACAACACTTTGATACAATGGCCTTGATTCATAGAGCACAGTGCCGTAAATGTAAAATGCTAGTTAAATCACCACATTCGGTATTTAAGACTTTTGTGTGCTAATTCATAAAAATGTTCACAGGTGCGGTAGAGGTTCGGTAATTTACCGACTTCAATTGACAAACAGTAGAGCAGTGTGAAGCTGTCTGTTTTGCTACAAGCTTTTCTCCATGCAGTTACGGCATTACATTAGTTAGAGGCATCCCAACATCCCTTTAGAAGTACATGTTTGTTATATTGTTTGTTATACTGCCTCTGCTCGCTCTGAATCTGTCTATTAGTCATTCTTAACATTCTTTTTTATTTGCCAAAGCTTAGATGAACTCCAAGAAACTTTAAACATGCCCTGCTTAGGTGATTTCCTCACTAGTTCCTCCGCATCTTCAAATAGGAACCTAAGGGGTTAAATGGCCGAACGGCCCAGGAGAAGCCTCTTTTGTTCGGGATCTCTCTGCTCGCTGCCTGGGGGGTAGAAAAGCTAGACCCTCCTGAGAAGGCTGCGAGTCCTATCACATCCAATCACAGGGACTTGCAGGAGGCAGGGGCTGTTTTTATTGGCTTCTGCTCCTGTCAGTCATAGCTTATCCCTCTCTGCTTGTGTGAGTCATGGCTGTCTTCCCACAGACTTGCACAGTCTCTGCTCTAATTTCGCTACAACAGAGGTGCTGGTAAAATTTCTGGATTTTACCATTTGTTCTAGTCTTTATGAATTGACGTTTACTGACATTTGTTGAGGTATTTACCGCATAAGTCAGCAATTTACCTCACTGCTTGGTCATTTCAGCTTTCCATACGGTAACAGCCTTTATGAATTGACATTTTACTAACTGCTATACAGTAATTCTTTATGAATTGAGGCCAACGTAAGGTTTTTTTGTAAGACAATAAATACAATGGTGGAGTCCTAGCAGGGGTCTACTGGCTGACAGGCCTTTTTAGTGATGTTTTCACGGTCCTTATACTATTGTGCTGAAATAACTTAGCTTTTTTATATAATTTTTATATTTCTGAACTGACGTTTGTGTTAGTGAGGTCCTCCCTGCCCCTCTTTTTCTCTTTTTTTTCTAAGAATAAAAAATACAGCTGTAGAGTTCAGGATGGATGAGAAGGAGGAGAAAGGCAAGCACAGTCATTTTTTGTCCACAGAGAAGGATTTTTCTCTGGAGTCTAGATGTGATATGATAAGGGTATATGCCATACAAACAATTTATTTTTACTGGTTCATTATGCCTGTTGGTGGCTGGAAAGTGTAACATACTTGTCTTTCAGTTTTCTCCGCACGTTTTTCTGCGTGCGTTTTCTGCACACCAAATGTGTTTCAATGCAGAAAAACGCACGCATTTTTTCAAAGCAGCTAATGTAATTGATGCAGAAAACTGATAAAATGTGCAGAATCATGATGCAGAATGTCAGTTTTTTTTTTCTGCGCGCGAATAACACAGTAAGTGTGAACTAGCTCGTTGATTAACATGAGTTCTCAGTTTTTCTGTGCAAAAAACGCGTATGAAAACTGTCAAGTGTGTTCCCTGCCTAATTACACTTAATCAGTTGCTCTCAGTTATAACTGAAAGGACAACTGATTTTCAGAGTAATGTCCATGTTTTCCTATGGCTTAGTTCACACTATACGCATTTTAACTGAAATATTTTTCATAATGCACTGCTATGGAGAAAAAAAAACGGTACTAACTGAGTGTAAACGGGGCCTAAGGGCTCTGCCTCTGACAAGGGAGACCTGGTTTCAAATCTCAGCTCATCCTGTTTAGTAAGCCAGGTCCTATTCAGTAAGGAGTCATTGGGCTAGAGTCCCTAACACTGCTACTGCCTTCCCTTGTGGGTACAGTTCAAGTGCTTTAAGTCCACCAGGAGAAAAGTGCAATATAAATGTTATTTGTCTTGTTTTGTCATATTTTGCTTAATATTTGGCGGTCATATTGAGGGGGGAATGATAACCCCACCCGTTCGGGGGGGGTCGGATCCACCTGGGGCCGGTATTACAGCGGGGGGCAAGGCGGAATGAATGGGAGGGCGTGGATGGCATCCTCTGTAGATCAAGAATCTGAAAAGGTGTTTAACTTTTTTCCTTATTTTGACATCGTAAGTCCTTTAAAGCTTCTATAAGTATGTGGGGTTTACAGAGTGACAGTTTCTTTGATAGTTCCTTTTTAAGTCAAAACCAGTTGACTAAAGATGGGTCTAGTAGACAGGAGGTTAGCAAGGTCTGAGGATACACATTGGTCAGGTAGTTTTGGTGAGAAAGGAAGAAGAGAAAAAGGCCAGTAATTAGAGTGGGCTGAAAAACCCATAGATGTTTTTTTCTTGATTGTTACAACAGTAGGTTGAAAGGAGAAAACTTTTAAGGAAAAAAGTGCCCCTGGGGGGTACTTACCTCAGGAAGAGGATCCTAATGAGGCTTCCTCCTTTCTCCTCAGCCAGCTCGATCATGTGCTGGGACCTCCAAATGGAAAGAAAAACCATAATATACCATGTGTACACCTGCACAGTCCAGCGGACCGAATGGCCTCGGGTATATTTCCACCCGAGCAGAGAGCCACTAGTGGGCGTATGTGAACACTGACAAGCAGATGTTCGGGATCCCATTGCTGGATCCCCTGTATGGAAGATGGAGGAAGCCTCTTTAGGATCCAGAAGCTTCCCCCTCCTGAGGTACACTTTAATTAAGGCAATATGAGAGATGAGCTGGAATGAGATCAGGGAGAAATGGATGTAGGGAGTTAGTGGGAAGAGCTTTTGAGATTTGAAAGGTCAGTGACAGTGTAATGATCCGCTCAGCTGGCTGCACAGGCAGACAGCTGTTTGACCATTCCTTATGTCTGAGGGATGTAGGTCTCTGGAAAAGAGACCTGGCTTCATCTTGCAATTTTCAGAGTTGCCTTGCTGAGGGATTTGCATACATGCAAATTGCCCAGCTGTCTCCTTTGAGGGCTAGCAGTATAAAAGCCTTCTGCTCCCAGAATGCTTTGCTGGTCATAACGGTTTGTTAATACACTCCTGGAGTGTCAGCCTTCACTGTTGGATTGTTTAAGCTATCTTAGAGTAATCCTGGGGGCTGTATTAGACACCCCTCTAGTTCAGTCAGGTTGTATTATTTGTATTGCCTGTTCTGTCTGTCTTCTGGGGGTGCTAACCAGAGCAGCGGTTGCTACTGGTAACTCCTTCTGTTCATCTGCTTGGATCGCACTTGCCTCTAGCGGTAGCGGCTGTGGATCCTTCTGATCTATATTCTTGGAGGGAAAGCTGGAGCAGCGGTTGCTACTGGCTACCTCATCTTGCTGTACTTGGATCACACTCGCTCTGGTGGAAAGAGCAGTGGATCCTGCTAACTCTGTTTCTATATTTGGTTCACACTCGCTCTGGCGGAAAGATCAGTGGATCCTGCTAAGCTCTGTTTCCCTACTTGGTTCGCACTCGCTCTGGCGGAAAGAGCAGTGGATCTTTCCTGTCCTGTCCCTATACCCGGATCACACTCGCTCTGGCGGAAGATCGATGGATCATATCTCTCATATTCCTGTTTCTTGTCCGTCTGTCTGTCTTGTCTGATACGAACGCTTGCTGTAGGCTCGGTGAGGTAACCGTTAAGCAAGCGCTCGCGTTCTCTGTTTCGTGTTTGTGTGTCGGTGGTTAGTTAGGGTGGCGTGCTTGTCTCTGTTGCGCTTAACGTGCGGAGATCACATGCTGTAAACGCGTTCGCTGTTGCGAATGAGTGCGGTGTTCGCGTTTAGTTAGCGTTTGTTATTTTCCTTATTATTCTCATTATATTATTTGCTGTGCCTTTGCTCTGCTCCTGGGTTTACCTCTGCTTAGTCTTGTGTCACCTCTGGCAATCGCCTCTCTCGCGATTGCGTTCCTACTCTGTTTCTGCTGTTTTGTGTGCACCGTCGAGGGTTGGCGACTAGATTGGTGCACACACATACATTCTGTCCCTGTGCTCATTCTAATTCGCAATCGCTTCTCTTGCGATTGCGTTCTCACTTGGTTTCCTCTGTTGTGTGTTCACCGTCGCAGGTTGGCGACCAGATTGGTGGACATACATACATCCCTTTTCTGTGCTTATTCAGTCTTGTGTCGCTATTAGCAAACGCCATCTCTTGCGATTGCTTTCCCACCTGATCTTCACGGTTGTGTGTTCATCGTCGTGGGTTGGCGACTAGATTGGTGGATACACATACACCCAGGCTGTCGCTGTGCTCTCTCTATTTAGGGGCTATCTTGCCCTGCTCGGTTGCAATTCGGACAATTCCCCACTGGCATCTGTGGCAGTACAGAGGCTTTGCTCCTCTGCACTCCACAGCTCCACCTGCTGGTGGGAATTTCCCTCTACTGGTGCTTTGCACCAAAGCTGGGTTCTCTCCTTTCATACGCTTGTGGAGGTTTTCCGCTGTGTCAGCGCACGCCTTGTGCGCTGATCATTGAGATAATTTCACAATCGTTACAGTCAGTCTGACTGAAGTCAGTTAAAGAGCTCAGGGGAGGGATGTTGATAGAAAGGATAGCTAGTGCAGTGGATTTCTCTCTAATTTTAACTTTAATGTTTATGGCACTGTTCCTCTGCTAAAATGCAGAGTATTGGTGGTGAGGGTGGAGGACACATCAGAAATCTATATATGCTGAACAAGTATTTAAAGAAAAACTATGACCAAGAATTTAACTTCATCCCAATCAGTAGCTGATACCCCCTTTTACATAAGAAATCTATTCCTTTTCACAAACGGATCATCAGGGGGCTCTGTATGGCTGATATTGTGGTGAATCCCCTCCCACGGGAAACTGTGAGGACCATGGTCCTGGAAGTTTCCTGTCTGTCAACCTCGTTGCATTGTGGGAAATAGCTAGCTGTTCACAGCTGTTTCCAACTGCCAAAAGAGCAAGCAGCAGCAAATTCCAGTGACATCGCCCACCAGCCGTAAAAATGTCACCACGTGATAAATGTCAGAATGTAAATCATGGAGAGGAAAGATTTTACAATGAGCAACACTAACTAAATCATTTATACATAATTATTGTAAAAATGAAGCACTTTTTTTTTATTACATTATTTTCACTGGCGTTCCTCTTTAAGTTTATGGGACTGTGGAGTTTTGAGAGAGGAGAAGTATGGTTGGTGGTTGATAAAGTATTTTCTGAGCAGATGTAGGGTAAATTGATATGTCTGGAAATCATCACTTGATTTGCTCTTTTGCCAATGTCGTTTAGCCACTTGATACCGACGCTTCAGTGATTCAGTCTGACTTGTTTGTCTGGCTTGTTGGTCATATACCAGGAATCAACTCTTTTTATATTCCCCCATCTTCCTTTGGCTTTGGCAAGATTTATCTTTGTCCTGGCAGTAAAGCTTATTTTGTATTTGATTTGAAAAAAGAGAGAAGGAGAAAATAACATAGGAAAGAAGAGACGATAGGAGAGTAAGGTGGGGTAACTTTTCTTTTCCTAACTTTTTGTGATGAATATCAAAATTTTTCTGCCAGTCATTTCATAAAAGTGCCACATTTAATTTTTTTTTTCATTTTATTTTTTGTCAGGTCACTCACTACTTTTCATATTTCATTCATTCGTGTTTTAATTTATTTAAGCAAGTGAACAGAATTCTTTGTCAAAAATGGAAAAATATTTTTCAACACTTTGCTAGTGGCACATGCCTGTAAAGGTTGTAGAGCTGGGGAAACTTTTCTCAAACACATGTTGAGTTTAGTATTTTTCTTCACTTCTTGATCTCTTCTACAACTCAAGTCACTTAGGGTTCTATTTGCTACTATTTGTTCTACTTGATACTTTAAAGAGAACCTGTAATAAAAGAAACTCCTCTGGCAGATACTTACCTCGGGAGGGGGAAGCCTCAGGGTCCCAATGAGGCTTCCCCGACCTCTGAAGCTTAGAGGAATCCAGCGCTGGCTCCCCCGAAACCTCCCCCCACAAGCTTGACAAGCGATGATATATTTAGCTCTCTGTGATCCTGCGCAGGCACATTAGCAGCTCTTCATTCGTGTAAGGCGGAATTAGCCGAACCCGATCGTATCCGCTCTACTGCTCAGGCGCAAAGGACTTGTGTCTGCGCAGTAGAGCAGATCCGATCGGGTTTGGCTATTTCCGCCTTAACCTGAAAGGAGAGCCACTAGTGCGCCTGTGCAGGATCGCGGTAGGTAAATATTTACATCGCTGCTCTTCAAGGGTACCGGCAATTGAATGGAGGGACAGAGGAGGACCGGGGAAGCCTCATTAGGATCCAGAGGCTTCCCCCTCCCGAGGTAAGTATCCCCCAGAGAGGTTTTTTTTCATTACAGATTTTTTTTACGGATTCTTTCACAGAAACATTTGTAGTATTGTCTCACACACACTAAAGGATCAAACCCCTTGTCTTTAAGGGCAGTGCTGGAAAAGAGGGATGATGCCCTTTATGCAGTATTCAATAGAAGAAAGAGCTGGCACATCCAATGTAAATCTTTACTGGTTCCATGTAAAAACATATGGCCAACGTTTCGGAGCCACGTAGGGCCCCTTTATCATGGCAATGTTTGCATGGAGGCAAAAATCTGCCTGCCGCTGTGCAGAAATTTCTGTATAGGAAGTGGGAGTCCGGCTCCTCTGGACACTCGCAAGCAGCAACGTGTATTCATATGGGATCAGCAGCACTGCTAACTAATCCAATCAGATTGACGGGATCAAACCGAAAATCAATTTCATTAATCTGATTGGATTCGTTAGGAGATTTTTGTCTATTAGTGGTCCCAAACAATAATTTACGATCGTTCATAAGAAGAATCATTAATAATCGATTGTTCAGCAAAGAGGAGCTGTCAGCCATACCATCTCAGAAAAAAACCCACATATCTAAGTAGATAAATACTTGCTCTACTTACATAACATATGTATTGCACTGTCCACGGTTTGATTTTAGTGATTTTACTACAGTAAAAAAAAAGAGAAAATCCTTCTTAGCATTTCCCATTTTAAGTGTTGCTATTCTGAAGCAAATCCTTATGTAATTTCCTCCCTTACTCTCCTCTGCCTGATAGTGTATGCACTGCCCGCCCTTCACTATAGAAAGTGCATTGTCTCAGCATGAGAAATATTGGCTAATCAGATGAGGATGTGTGTGTGTGTGTGGGGGGGGGGGGGGGGGGGGGGCTGGAGGGAAAGAGGCTTCAGCCAATCAGGCTGCATTAGTTAAGTCTGAGGGGAATTAGAGAAGCAAAAATGGACAACTCAGCATGCCCTGTAACTTCCTTTTTGTGTAACAAATTTTGTGTGTACCACTACCAAATAAGAGTCAGGTAAACTGGGGAATGATCATTCAAATCATCAACAAGAAAAGTAATAGCGATTTTAACTTTTGGATTGCCTGGTTAACATCCTTATTACTTGTTTACCAGATGAAAATAAAGAATTTATTTTTTACTTTATGCCCGACAGTTAAGAGAGACTGAAAGAGAGGGAGAGAGAAATAATGGGAAGAGTAAGAGAACGAGTTTGAGAAAAAGCTTGTGGAGAGAGATAAAGGATTGGGAAAAGAAAGAGTGAACAATAGAAGCTGAGGCAGAGAGAGAAAGAGAAGGGAGACAGAGAAGGATAAAGGTTAACAAGTGAGAGAGATATGAAGAAACAGAGAGAGAGAGAGAGAGAGAGAGGATGGAATGAGAGAGAGAGCTGGGAGGAGATACAGGATAAGGTGAAAAGTAACAGAGGGAACAAAAGAGGCAGAGAAAGGGAAAGAGCGATAAGAATGAGAGGGAAAGAGGCACAGACTTGTTTGCTTCTCTGTTGGGTTACTCCTCAATGTATAGGCAGTAGGCATCGATGTCTACTAACAAGTCACACACAGTAACACACAGACAGCAATGCATAGTCTAACCTCCTCCCCCAGCTTAATGTCTTGTTTATTTATAGGGTGGATTAACACAGCCCAGAGATCCCGCTAACTGCTCGCATCCTCTCCTAGAAAATATCCAATTTCATCTTAAATTTCTCCAATGAATTTGCCGCCACAGAAGCAAATTTCCCAGCCGAATAACTCTTTAATTAAAAAGGCATTTTCTGCTCCTCATTCTCCGCCTCTCTCTGACCGTTTTTTTTTTCTCTCTCTCTCTGGCTTTGCATCTCCTTGTTTGAGTTCTGCTCCAACAAGCCCTTGGTTGGTGTTGATGATAATTCATTTGCATATCCGCAGCGTGCGTAATGATCTGCCGGCCGGGGCTGGCATAACGACACTACGGTGAAAATGGGCTACTGCAGAAACATTATGCAGGGGAATGAACACCTCACCTGCAAACCTCAACTGGGGCCTGTGTGCAAGGACTTTTGTGATGAAGGACTGTAAAAGCAGGCAACAGTGTCAGGCGTTCCATACAGGGGCGTAACTATAGCTAAAGCAGTTAGGGCAGCTTCTATGGGGCAACGAAGCTTCATCTCAATAATCTCACAGAACAGAACCCTAACTCTAAGCTTAATTTTTGACTGTATATAGCAAAGTACTGTACCCAAACCAATGGCATTAGAACGCCCTTGTTCAATGTCTCTTCCTTTAAGGAAAAAGACGCAGCAAGTAATTACAACTTTTTATTAGAAGAGGATCCATCTTATGTATAATTTTCTCTGAATAGTCTCTTTAGCAAAACTCTTTAAATTCTAACAGGATGACACAGATTGCAAACACCATATTTTGCAGATGAATTTTAGAGACAGGATTTAAAAACTTTTTTATTTTTTATTTTAGAGCATTGAAGAGTTGACTAAATGATTTCATATCAATTATTAAAAGGTAAAAGGGCAGTGCATACTAATATTTAAAGAAAAGAAAATGAAATAAACAAGGTAGCTCACACAGTATAGAAATAAATGAATGGTATGTTAGCTGCACCCCATGAGGGTCATGGTCCCATATGCAATTCACTTTTCCTCCTTAGTTTTCTCAAAGTTGATATTTTTAAACATGCCAATAAAATGCCTTTTAAGCCACCAGAAAGCAAGAAAATACTAAAAACAATTTTGATAGTACTTTTCAACTACTTTTTGGTACTTTTTTAGTTGAAAAGTGCTGGAAATTTATTTTAAATTGAAAATGAAAAATTATCTCCTAGGAGAAAACTCAGGTGAAAAAGTGAATTGCATATGGCCCCTGGTCTTTCTAGCCCTGAGAGTGGCCACATCTACATTCAGTCTTCAGTTTGAGCCAAGGGCCCATATGCAATAAACTTTTTCACCTATGTTTTCTCCTAGGAGATAATTTTTTAACCTCATTTTAAAATAACTTTTCAGCATGTTTTACTCAAAAAAGTACCAACAAGTAGGTGAAAAAGTACTATCAAAATATGTGAGTATTTATTGCTTGCTGGTGGCTTTAAAAGGCCTTTTATTGGCAAGGTGTGTAAATATCACCTAGGAGAAAACTCGGGAGAAAAAGTGAATTGCATATGGGCCAAGGGCTCATATTCAATTAACTTTTTCTCTTCAGTTTTCGCCCAGGAGATAATGTTTCAACTTCTGCAGCACTTTGCTGCAAGTACTAAAAAGTAGATGAACATTACTATAAAAAATATTTTGAGTATTTTCTCGCTTGCTGGAGGTTTAAAGGCATTTTATTGAAAAGTTTGAAAATATCACCTAGGAGAAAACTCGGGTGAAAAAGTGAATTGCATATGGGCCAAGGTCTCTATATTGTTTCAATTACAATAGATATTATTAGCCCATATGCAATTAACTTTTTCTCCTTTGTTTTTTTTTCCTAGGTGATATTTTTTCTAACTTGTGAATAAAATGTATTTTAAGCCACCAGCAAGAAAGAAAATACTCAGAATAATTTTGATAGTACTCTTCCACTTACTTTTTTTGTACTTTTTCAATTGTAGAGTGTTGGAACATTATTTTAAATAGAATATAGAGATGGCCCGAACGGTTCACCCGCAAACTTATTCGCACGAACTTCGGTGGTTCGCATTTGCAGTGAACCGCAAACTTTGTGGCGGTTTGACCCGCCCCCTATACTACATCATTAGGGTCAACTTTGACCCTCTACATCACAGTGAGCAGGCACAGGTTAGTCAATCAGGCTACACTCCCTCCTGGTCCTGGAGCCCCCCCCCCCCTTATAAAACGCAGGCAGCGTCAGCCATTTCACTCACTCGTGTGGCTGCAGTAATTAGAGAAGGAAGAGAACCTTGCTACTGTCAGGGAAAGCTTAGTTAGGCTCTTGTGTTAGGCTTGTTAGGTTGCTCCTTTTTGCTAATCTTATTGCTAAAAAGCACTCCTCATCCTCAACAGCTCTTTTGAGAGCTAATGTTGTTCTTGTGATCTTTTTTTTTGTGTGTGCCCCACAGACACTTGTGTTGCATATACAGCCTTGGTAATTCCTACTGTGCCACTGCCAGGCCCAGCACATTCAGTGACTACCTGTGTGTGTGACAGGCAGCTGCACATTTGTAATACCAATCACTGCATACCCACCTGTTGTTCAGTGCACCTACCTACATGACCGCACGCAGTGTCACTGCACCTGTTCACGGTACCTGTGTGTGTGTGTGTGTGTGTGTGTGTGACAGGTGCACATTTGTAATACCAATCACTGCATACCCACCTGTTGTTCAGTGCACCTACCGACCTAAGTGACTGCACGCAGTGTCACTGCACCTGTTCACGGTACCTGTGTGTGTGACAGTTGCAATTTGTAATACCAATCACTGCATACCCACCTGTTGTTCAGTGCACCTACCTACCTACGTGACCACACACAGTTTCACTGCACCTGTTCACGGTACCAGTGTGTGTGTGTGACAGCTGCACATTTGTAATACCAATCACTGCATACTCACCTCTTCAGTGCACCTACCTACCTACGTGAGGGCATGCTGTATTATATACCACCAGTCACTGCACCTGTTTACGGTACCTGTGTGCGTGACAGCTGCACATTTGAAATACCAGTCATTGCATAATTGTTCACAGTACCTGTGTGACCGCACGCTGTGTAATATACCAGTCCGTGCATACCTGTTAACTGCACCTGTGTGACAGCTGTACGTTGTATTGCAGAGGCAGGCCACCCCCCGGCAGGTCTGTTCGAGGTCGTGCTGACATGATTTTGTGCGGCCCTGGACCAAAGACTGGTGGACTCTGAGGCCTTCCGAAAATTTGTGGCCATTGGGACACCGCAGTGGAAGATACCAGGCTGCAATTATTTCTCAAAAAAGGTGTTACTCAAACTGTACCATGAAGTTGAAAGGCAAGTGGTGTCATCTCTGGCACACAGCGTTGGGTCAAGGGTCCATCTCACCATGGATGCCTGGTCTGCCAAGCACGGTAAGGGCAGGTACATTACTTACACAGCCCATTGGGTCAACCTGGTAAACGATGGCAAGCAGGGAGTCCGTGGCTTTGCAGCGGACCTACTTGTGACACCTCCACGGCTTGCAGGCAGGCCTGCTGCCACCTCCTCTCCTCCTGCTACATCCTCTTTGCTGTCATCCTCCTCCTTGACTTAGTGGCAGTTCAGCTCTACTGGTGCTGTGATCCCCTCTCCAGCTACACAGCCCCAGCTCCCCAGGGCCTATGCTGCATGCCAGGTACGACGGTGTCACGCCATCTTAGACATGTCTTGCCTCAAAGCGGAGAGTCACACTGGAGCAGCTCTCCTGGCTGCTCTGAACAAACAGGTGGATCAGTGGCTGAACCCGCACCAACTGGAGATCGGCAACGTGGTGTGTGGCAATGGCAGAAATCTCATTTTGGCTTTGAATTTGGGAAAGTTGACACATGTACCCTGCATGGCACATGTGCTGAATCTCATAATGCAGAGATTTGTGTCTAAGTACCGAGGCTTACAGGACATCCTAAAACAGTCCAGGAAGGTGTGTGGGCATTTCAGGCGGTCTTACACGGCCATGGCACGCTTTGCCGATATTCAGCGGAGAAACAACTTGTCGGTGAGACGCTTGATTTGAGATAGCCCGACTCGCTGGAATTCGACCCTCCTGATGTTCGACTGCCTGCTACAACAGGAGAAAGTCGTCAAACAGTATCTCTACAACTACAGTCTCTGGGGAGATGGGGATGTTCTGGTCGAAGTACTGGACACTCATGCAAAATGCCTGCAGGCTCATGCGGCCGTTTAAGGAGGTGACAAACTTGGTGAGTCGATGTGAAGGTGCCATCAGCGACTTGATCCCATATGCTTTCTTCCTGGAGCGTGCTGTGCGTAGAGTGGTGGATCAAGCTGTGGAGGAGTGTGAACAGGGACAGGAACAGGAGAAAGAGTTGTGGTATCATTTCTCATCAGAACCAGATGTTTCCTCAACACCTGTGGCAGCACAGAAGGGGAGGAGGAGGAGGACGAGGAGGAAGAGTCGTATGGGGAAGAGGAGTCAGATGATGAGGAAGGTGTTGTTTTGGAGGAGGAGGAGGTGGGAGAACAACCGCAGCAGGCATCACAGGGGGCTCGTGCTGCTCAACTTTCCCGTGGTATTGTTTATGGTTGGGGGGAGGAGGAGAACTTAGCTGACATCACTGAGGAAGAGCAAGAGGAGATGGATAGTATGTCTGCATCCAACTTTGTACAGAAGGCATCTTCCACGCTGTCCAGCCTGTTGAGGGACCCCCGTATAAAAAAACTCAAAGGGAATGAGCTGTACTGGGTGGCCACACTACTAGACCGTAGGTATAAGCACAAAGTGGCGGAGATGTTTCCAAATCACCAGAAGGACTTGCAGAACAAGCTGGCAACTATTCTTTACAGTGCGTTTAAGGGTGATGTCACAGCACAACAGAATAAAGGTACCACTGCCAGTAATCCTCCTCCCATGTGCACGCAGGCAAGGACAGGACGCTCTAGCGATCTCATGGTGATGTCGGACATGCGGACATTCTTTAGTTTAGCCTTAGCCCTTCCGGATCCACCCTTCACCAACACCTCAACCGGCAGGTAGCCGACTACCTGGCCTTAACTGTGGATGTAGTACTGTGAGCAGCGATGAACCCTTGGAGTACTGAGTGAGCAGGCTTGACCTGTGGCCAGAGCTGTCCCAATTTTCCATCCAACTTCTGTCTTGCCCTGCCTCAAGCGTCCTGTCAGAAAGGACCTTCAGTGCAGCTGGAGGCATTGTCACTGAGAAGTGAAGACGCCTAAGTCACAAAAGAGTTCAGTACCTCACCTTTATCAAAATGAATGAGGCATGGATCCCAGGGAGGGTTACTGCCCGCCCGAAGACTAAGTCAGTCCCCACACACAGCATCTCTGCCTGCACGCCATGTGACCAGTGCTGCTCGGATACCCCTTTTCAAAATCCGGATTGATCTGGATACCCAGATATCCGAGTTCAAAATTTTACAATCCGAATCCGAATCGGATATCAGACCCTAGTATCCGGCAGATTCGGATATCTGGATAGAAAACCGGAAGTGGCCTTTAAATTGCTTTAAAAACGTTTTTTAGGGTATATGAGGCATGTAGCATCATTATTTTGTATAGGGGAACACTAATTGATGATGTGGGGGCTTAAAATCCCCTCCCCCCCAAAAAATGGCTGTCAATTAACATTAGGCCTAGGTTCCAGACAGCGGTCGTGCAGCCCACATTGTGTCCAAAGTCCAACCGCACAACTGGGACCTGACAGTTTTCAGCCAAGACACCTCCAAAAAATTACGCAGCAATTCTGTTTTGGGTTAAATATAGGTGGTATCAGTGGCCTGTGGCACCCTGGCCTGGCGGTGGGAGGAGCAGGGCAATGCAGCAGCAGCAGGTGTTATGTGTGCCAGGAGCATGCCGGATGTGGCATGTTGCAATTGGCATTTAGCACATGTCACGTGGCCCTTGGCATGTGTCACGTGTCAAAAAAAGTAAAATTTAAAATATATACATATAAGATGTACATTTCTCTCAGATTAAAATGCAATGAATGAATTACTTTTCTCCTATGTTCCTGTCTCTTACAATAGGCAGTAAAAATCTGACAGATCTGACAGGTTTTGGACTAGTCTATCTCCTCATGGGTCAATTGTCTGTATAGCCTGCGTAATATGTTGGCGCTTTATAAATACAATAAATAAATAAATAAAATAGCCTGTATTAAAAGCACACTATAGAAAGGATCTATACAACGATGTTGGCCAGCCTTCCTACTTATTTGAGCACTATATTAGCAATTGGAGTGAAAAGTGCACTTCACTAGGCAGTTTTGAAAATAAAGAAAACCACGAGAATCCTCCATGAGGAGATGGACTAGTCCAAAACCTGTCATATCTAATTTTGCTGCCTACTGTAAGCTACAGAAACATAGGAGAAAGGTAATTTATAGTGCATTTGAATGTGTGAGAAATGCACATTTTAAAGTTTAAAGAGGAACTTTAGCAAAAAGGAGAATAAGTTAAATCAATACATTGCAAAGTGAGAAGTTAAAACATAGAAGAGAGATCAATAAATTGTTGATATTCGCCACGTAATTTGTTCATATTGTTTGATCCACAATCAACCCTTTATGTAATCATCTTTACTACTGGCAACATGAAAAACAAAAACCAACTGCCATTATCTATAACCACACCCCCAATGATGTGATGGGCTAAAAGATTGTTTTTTTTATAGATATACAGTACATATGCACTAAGGGAGATCCTGGTTGCTTGGCAGTTGGCAGTTGGAAAAAGCTTTTATTTCCTACAATGCAACAAGGCTCACAGACAGGAAACTGTCAGGACCTAGGTCATGACATCACACTATGGGAGGGGTTTCACCACAATATTAGCCATATAGACCCCCCTGATGATCGATTCAAGAAAAAGTAAAGATTTCTTGTGGGAAAGGGGGTATCAGCTACTGATTGGGATGACATTCAATCCTTGGTTACAGTTCCTCTTTAATGTAGGATATGGACTTCCTATTCACATCACCGGAGGTGGTGGGGGACAAATGGTGTGTTGTATAGGCTACCAAAATGGTCAGAAACTGCCTTGGTGCGGTGTTTCCCCTATTAGATCAGATGCTCTTCTTCCCTTTCCTACACTCTCTTTTTTTCATGAAGGTAAATCAAAAACTGCACTTTGTATTCAAGATGCAGCCAGACCGCTGCTTTATATAGGGGAATGATTGTGCCTCTCATTACATAAATCATTAGATTCGCCAAACAGCCAATAAGGAGCAGATTTTGTGCCCCTGCAGGGGACGCTACGCTCTGTACTTCTATGCCGCTGACTCACCGAGCGCCGACATCATTTAGACACTTTGCTAAATGAGCCCCAGAGAATATCTCAGCATGAAACTCTATTCTCATGCCAGCGATGGCTCCACTCCGCTACTTTTTACAGCTACAGACTTCCTTAATTAACCCCTGCCGGGCTCGCTGGTACTATTATTATTTCTTATTTACAAAGTGACAAGACAGAAGTGACACAGAGGGCGTGTGGGTGTCGGAGTGCCGCCATTAGCATTGCAACTATTGAAGCTCTGGACGTCAAAAGAAAAAGAAAAAGCCTTTTCTTGTAAGTTGCCTGCAGCGTACAGGAAGGGTTAAGGCGCCTGACAGATGCTGATGGCTGCACTCTAGTCATTTGCCTTCTCAGGAATCCGTATGGTTGACGTTTGGTGCTTTCCAACCACTGCCCTTCAGTACTATGGCAGACAATGCTGGATGAGGAGATCAAGGAAACGTTGCCATGGCAACATGCTCAGCAACCCCTTCACTCTCGCTGCTGTAACCTGCTGAAGGAGCAGGCGGATGGAGGCAGAAGGCGAAGCAGGCACGGCGATGAGTGAATTTTGACAGGCAGGATCTGTGTTTCATCACAGCTGGGATCAAGACCTCTTTCCTGAGACGTGAAATTAATCTGTGTCTGCCGTACAACAAATGCATCAACTTCATGGCAAAGTTGAGAGGCGTGTGACTTGTCCAGCTTATCATGGATAGAGCAGTGATAGAAAGAGCCTGAGGATGTTAACTGAGGCCTGGATCTATGGACTGCCACCTAGGGGCAATGCATATGGGCATGATTTGCTACAGCCGCAAATGCTAGTCATTATTTAATCCTTAGTGATGTTCAGGTGGATCTACTGTAAATTTAAAGTACAACTGGCTTCAAAAAGAAAATTGTAATAAGAGACCCGAGGAAGTTTGCCGAATATCTTTTTAGTGGAGCTACTGTACTTAGAGGAACTCCAGTGAAAATAACGTATTAAAAAAGTGCTTAATTTTTACAATAATTATGTATAAATGATTTAGTCAGTGTTTGCCCATTGTAAAATATTTTAAATCCCTGATTTACATTCTGACATTTATCACATGGTGACATTTTTACTGCTGGCAGGGGATGTAGCTCCTGCTTGCTGTGTTGACAGTTGGAAACAGCTGTAAACAGCTGTTTCCCACAATGCAACAAGGTTCACAGACAGGAAACTGGCAGGAGTACCATGGTCCTCAGAGTTTCTTGTGGGAGGGGTTTCACCACAATATCAGTCATACAGCGCCCCCTGATGGTCTGTTTGTGAAAAGGAATAGATTTCTCATGTAAAAGGGAGTATCAACTACTGATTGGGATGAAGTTCAATTCTTGATCACGGTTTCTCTTTAAAGGGGATCCGAGATAAACTTTTACTCATTGCATAATTGTGTTTCTTTCATATAGTTTATAGGGCATTCCTCAAGCCAAATACTTTTTTTGTTTTGTTGTAATACTCTAATTCCCTATAAACTAAACAAGCCTCTCCCACAGCTTTTTAGAGTGCCTTGGCACTGTAGCAAGGGCTTATGGGAGCTCAGTCTGGGCAGGAGGAGGAGGAGGTTACTAGCCAGAGATTTCAGAGGCAGAGGGGAGGAGGGAGTAGGAGAGGGGACTGAATTTACACACAGGCAAGCTGATAGCATCTCCTGCCCTCAGCCTGTGACAATGTGACAAACAGAACATGGCTGCCCTCATTGCATATCACAGAAATAAATAATCATAAACTGTTGAAGCTGTTTGCCGATACATATGCTGTGTAAACTAAACTTTAGATAAGCTATATAGACAAGTTACTTGTTATAGTTAGTTTTTCATCTCGGATCCGCTTTAAAGAAACGTACACACGCCATATTTCCGCAAACGAAGGGTCCACTAAAACCCTCCCGCTGGGCAGATGTTCTGTCAACAGTAGCACATGTGTGCGCACTGTCGGCAGACTGATAAGGCTGTTTCTGAATGATCCGCTGATGCTCCTTTAGTGAAAACCTAATCAGTTTATATAGTCACTTCTTGTTTACATTGAGACAGACAGGACCATTTTAAGCCTGCCTTGTACAAACAAAGTAATGATAAGAAACTGATTCTTCTGACAGTTTACTCTTTCTGCTGACACGTGACACAGAACACAGGAAACCATAAATTATTGTGAATTCTCCCTCTTCGGTGCAAAGTGCTGACAGAACTATCAATATGGCAGCTCCCATGCAGACCAAAAAAAAAAATAAAAATCAGAAGTTAAAGAAAACCAGTCAAAATAGGCATTTGGGATCTTCTGAATCTCCACTTTGAAATTGTTCTAAATAAAGTTTCACCTGTTTGAGATGACTTTCTGTCACTTATATGTAGTTGTGTTGTCTTTTCTAGCTATCTAATACTCTGGAATGAGTACTGGCAGTTGCCAGGGCCAGACTTACTTTTCAAAACTTGTAGGTATAGAAGACCTAATGCTGGGCATACACAGCTCGATTTTGCCGCTCATTCTTCCACTCGATCGATTCCCTGCTTGATTCTACAGGCGATTGTCTTATCTTCCGCTCATTTTTCTTATCTTTTTCCATTGTGTTCAATAAGGAATCGAACGGCAAAACGATCGGGCGGGAGATCAGACGTGTCGGAAATTATCTATCGAGCCATCTAAATGACTCAGAATCAAGCTGTGTATACCCAGCATAATGTCTTAAACCTGATGCCACACCCCTAATCACATCCATTTTTGCCGATAAACACAGAACAAAGCTAATGCTGGGAATACACAATCAGATTTTTTAGCAGATTTACTGTCCGATCAATTTTCCGATTGTTTTTCTAATCGATTTCTATTCACTTCTATGAGAAATCGATCAGAAAATTGGTCGAAGATAAAATCGGACCTGTCGGAAATTATCTATCGAACCATCTATCTGCCAAAAAATGTCATGGTGTATTCCCAGCATTAGGCTGCAATAAACTACGTTGACCATACGTCCCGCCTTACTCGGGACGCGTCCCGCCATCGGGGGGCGCTGTCCCAGGCTGCATGAGGTCCCGGGAAACGTCCCACTTTTAGCAGTGGGACGTCCCAGCCTCGGGACTATGGCCACCGTACTGAATGAACTAGCCGCAGCGTCTCATAGACGCTGCGCTAGTTCATTCCCCGCAGCCCCGCTTCAGCAGCCTGCATTGTCCTCCAGCAGGCACAGACAGAGCAGGGCTACGGGAAGATGGCGTCTCCAGTACAGGGCTTCGGGCGCCATCTTCCCGTAGCCCTGCTCTGCCTGTGAGCGCGAGAGATTGGAGGAGGATCGTCCGGGGGAGCTGCGCGCTGTCAGGTGAGTAAAAGCTTTTTTTTCCAGGTGAAATGTGCCCACATTGCGTTTACTTTGTGCTGACATGTTGTCCGCAATGCGTTTATTTTGTGCTGACATGTTGCCCGCAATGCGTTTATTTTGTGCTGAAATGTTGCCCGCAATGCGTTTATTTTGTGCTGACATGTTGCCCGCAATGCGTTTATTTTGTGCTGACATGTTGCCCGCAATGCATTTATTTTGTGCTGACATGTTGCCAGCAATGCGTTTATTTTGTGCTGACATGTTACCCACACTACGTTTATTTTGTGCTGACGTTGCCTACAATGTGTTTATTTTGTGCTGAAATGTTGCCCGCAATGCATTTATTTTGTGCTGACATGTTTGCCCCCATTGCGTTTATTTTGTGCTGACATGTTTGCCCCCATTGCATTTATTTTGTGCTGACATGTTGCCCGCAATGCGTTTATTTTGTGCCGACATGTTGTACGCAATGCGTTTATTTTGTGCTAAAATGTTGCCCGCAATGCGTTTATTTTGTGCTGACATGTTTGCCCCCATTGCGTTTATTTTATGGTGTCTGGGGTAACTGTTGCTGCATTTATTATTTAATAGTCATAGTTGGCTATGTTTGCTGCTTTGGGGTTATGGTATACTATTAAATAGCACTACACAGTTTCTGCACACCCATGATGCGAATCCTCGTTTGACCACATCATGGCGTTAACACTGCTTTCTTATGCCTCGCTGTTACATCATTATGTTAGCTCCGCCCATACAATGTCATGGCCACAACCATTTTCAGCGATGCGCGCGCCGCAGCCACCGCATTTTTCGGCGCGGGCAGCCCCCCCATTTTTAATTCCCTCTGACTGAAGACAATACTGATGTCATTTCCTCCCTTATGCTGGGGATACACGGTACGTTTCTGTACTGTCCAGCCAGTTGATAATATTCAGCTGGTCCGATCAAGCTGATCGACCCCCGCCCGCTCGATCCCCGCTGGCGGACAATGGCAGGGAATTGAGCGGCTGATAAGGAGCGCCGGCGGGGACGAACAGTAATCGATCCGCGCGGACGAGCGGGGACGCGGCTGGGGTCGATCCGGCGGCTAATCGGCCGCCGGATCGACTCGTGTATTCCCAGCATTAGTCTGGGAGGAGGGCAACCAATGCAAACACAGTCTTCAGACACTCCGACCCAGCTCTACAATAGAAAATGCATTGTCATTATGCGACTCTGTAGCTCGAGAAACATGAGAAATATTGGCCAATCAGAGAGGAACAGAGGTGGGGAGGGGAAAACAGGAGGGAAAGAGGCTTCAGCCAATCAGACTGCATTAGTTAAGTCTGAGGGGATGCTAAAGATCAAAAAAAAAAACAACCCAGCATGCCCTGCAACTTCCTTTGTGCAGCAATGTACCACATAAGAGCCAGGGAAACTGGGGAAAGATGTTTTATGGAGAAGAAAATAAGAGTGGTTTTTAATTTTTGGATTGCCAGGTTAGCATCCTTATTACTTGTTTACCCGATAAAAAATAAAGAATTGTTTTTGATTTTATGCCCGACAGTTATGCCTGTTACAGTACTCTTACCAGTTACAGTTACAGTAACCAGTTACAGTACTCTTCTAGAACCTCCCCTAACTCTAATTCTAAAGGTGGCCATCAACTCATCGATTTCTCCTGTCGATATATGGCCGATTTGATTGCGCTGATCAAAACTCTGGAGATCAATGCAGCAGACAGCCTGATCGATTGAGTGATCGATATCCGGACGAAATCGGTCGAATAGCTCGATTGGCCCAGATGGAAAATGTAGGTCGATCGGCGGTGGGTCAAAAGTAGCTGCAGATCGATGTCTCATAGTGTTGCACTGGATGGAACAGATCTGACAGATTCCTGTCAGATTTGATCCGGTCAGTGAGTTTACAGACAGTTATTACAGTGTAGCCTTTGTGCCTCTCTGTTTACAATGACCTAAATAGTGTCCTATTCATTATAGTCAGTGGCAACAGTATGTCCACATAGATGTCACTAGGTGGTTCTACTCATTTTAGTGTTTCAGAAAAATATATGCAGTAAGACTTAAGCTACGCACGCACTTATAACTTGATAACAATTAACTTGATAACAATTGTTCGGAACAACAGATAATTAGCCGACGAACGACTTTATACAGGATAAAACGACTGGCTTTATGTTCAAACGACCGATCAGTAGTGAGTATTGCGTGAGCATACCGAAGTGATGTCAAAGTTTGTTGGGTGATGAATTATGCGCATGTGCAAACGATCGTTATCTAACGACATCTATACACACTTTTGGAAATAAAGGATGGAAGTTCAATCAGATTTGTCATGAAAGATCCGCGTTTTCCACCGATGTAAGTCGTTCATCGTTCATTTTAAGGATTGTTTGTGAAGATTTTGTGCATGATTATCTGAGGAGCAGGGCCGGATTTACCATAAGGCACTTTAGGCATGTGCCTACAGGCGCCTGATGCTGAAAAGGCGGCTCCCTCCCCTAGTGCCTCCCTCCTTCCTTCCCTCTGCAGAGTCCCAAGCAGAGCATTAATGGGAGGTTACTCTTCCAGCTCTCGGCATTCCACTGACGAGATCTCCCTTTAGTCAGGGGCTCTGGCCCACCACTAGCTACTTAATGCTGAGGGCACCTCTGGCTATCTAATGCCAAGGGACACCTGTAGCTACCTATGACAGGCAAGGTAAGTAAGGGAGAAGTGACAGCCAGGCCAGCCAGCACACTTGCAATGCAGTTCGGCGGGGGTTTTAAGTTCATGGAGGGTGAAATCTAGGGTGCCAGGACATCTGTGCTTATAGGCTCCTGTGATGTAAATCCAGCCATGCTGAAGAGCGATCATTTCGGAGTAGTTTCAAAGGACTATAGTCTAAAGTGTGTACGTAGCTTTAGGCTAATTTCACACCAGGACGTTGGGTTAGAGGGGGCGTTAAGGTCGCATAACGTCCCCCTAACTCAACGCCTGGTGGTGCTGGATCTGGACGTCAGAGTGAGCCGCGTTGTGCAGCTCACTCTGGCGTCAGTGATGCCGTGATGCGCACTCTTGTGTGCCTGCGGCATCACGTGGTCCCGCCGGCCAATCGCCGCACAGAGCGGCTGCTCCAGGAAGTAAACACTGCACGTCATAACGTGCAGTGCATATTAATTAGCCATGTGCCTGGCCGCTCTCCGCTCCTCCCCAACATTACTGAGCATGTGCAAGCAGTCTAACGCGGCTCAGCCGCGTCTAAAGTACTGCATGCAGTACGCTGTCTTGTAACGCAGCGTTACAATGTAACGCAACGTCCGCACTGTGAACAGCCCCATTGATTTTTCATTACTGTGCGGTGGGCTGCGTTACAGGCTGCTCTAACGTGCGCCTGTAACGTCCCACTGTGAAACCAGCCTAGGGCCTGTACACACTGAAAAACGCAAGCAAAAACGCAAGCGCATGCGTTTTTAAAGTGCCTGTAGTTTTAAAAACGCATGCGCTTTTGCCTGCGTTTTTTGTGCGTTTGCGTTTTTCTTGTAATTGCTGATTGGCTAAAGAATCCTTTGTTTTTTTTCTAGTTTACATTTCAACAGGAATCAGGACATTGCAGAGTCTTCTGGGATACTGACTTCTGAAAAACGCAGGCAAAAACGCAAGCGCATGCGTTTTTAATGCGTTTTTCATGCGCTGCGCTTAAAAAAAGCGCAGCAGGCACTGCGATTGCGTTTTTCTAAAAACGCATCGCACCAGTGTGTACAAGTCATCACGATTTTCATTCTTTTTCAAAAGACCTTGCGTTTTTAAAAACGCATGCGTTTTTAAAAACGCAACGCAAGCGCAGCAGTGTGTACAGGCCGAGTGCAAATATAATGGAAGGCTGATCAGGTGATTGCAATGCTTTATAATGGCCTATCTCAGTATCTGCAAAACCCTGCAATATGGTGTAACTAACCTGGAAAAAACATCTTCTCTCTTAGCAAAACTGCAATTGAACTTTTCAAGAAGAAAAGAAAACTACCCCCGCACCTGCTAAACTCTCCTATTGTCATCCACGTTGGCTGGCATCCAGTGCGGTGACACTACAGGGAAAGAGGTGCGTCAGCATATCGTCCCTGGTACACAAAAGCTGCTATCAATTTTCATTTTAACTTCTGCTGAATTTTTCATTTATAAGGAGAAATTGCACTGACGTGGCAAATTACTTCTTGGGGATATATTAAAGTGAGCTGGAGCCATTCTGTGGACAAAATTCTAAGTTACAAGAAGAAGGGAGCCTATTAGTCTGCTGAATCCGAGGTGTGAGCCAAAACCTGAGAAAGGTTGTTACAAGCTCTGTACTAAGCCAGCCCTGGGAAGTTCAGATAGCACTGCTTTGTTGGTAGGGTTTCATTTCTGCATAGGCTGTGGCCTAGGATGGAAGGTCTGCAGCAGTGGCGTACCTAGGGTATTTGACACCCGGTGCTGGGTCTTAAATTACACCCCCCCCCCCAAAAAAGTAAAGGAGTGTGGCATGCTAAGCATAGTGTTGGGCGAACAGTGTTCGCCACTGTTCGGGTTCTGCAGAACATCACCCTGTTCGGGTGATGTTCGCGTTCGGCCGAACACCTGGTGGTGTTCGGCCAAACTGTTCGGGTTCGCCCGAACGGCTCATTGCCTGGCCGAACAGGGCCCCTGTTCGGCACGAACAGGGCCCTGTTCGCCCGAATACTGGCCCCCTATGGGGTCGCAGGCATAAGGGGGGAGCATGCCCCGATCGCGGGGGGGGGTCGGAAATTCCCCCCACCCCCTCCGCTAGCGCTCCCCCCTCTGCCCGCTTCCCCATTCAAAAGTTAGGAAGTGAAACTGTACCTGTGCGGCCGGTAGTGGGTGACTGGCAGTGGGCGGCACTATGGAGAGACTGAGGAGGAGGAGGAGTCCGGAGAGTGACGCGTTGAGGGAGGCCGGGCAGTGGGCGGATCAGCAGTAGTACGGTACTACTGCTGATCCGCCCACTGCCCGGCCTCCCTCAACGCGTCACTCTCCGGACTCCTCCTCCTCCTCAGTCTCTCCATAGTGCCGCCCACTGCCAGTCACCCACTACCGGCCGCACAGGTACAGTTTCACTTCCTAACTTTTGAATGGGGAAGCGGGCAGAGGGGGGAGCGCTAGCGGAGGGGGTGGGGGGAATTTCCGACCCCCCCCCGCGATCGGGGCATGCTCCCCCCTTATGCCTGCGACCCCATAGGGCCCCCAAAAGCGGGATGTTCGGGGAGTTCGGGGTTCGGCCCGAACATGCCGAACATTGCGGCCATGTTCGGCGAACTTTCCCGAACCCGAACATCCAGGTGTTCGCCCAACACATGGCGGGTAATGCCAGGTATAGGTGCCCCCAGTATATGTAGCCTGGAATTGTTGCCCCCAGTATAGGTAGTGTAGTATAGCCACAATAAGCAGTGTCTCCCTACAAAATACATATGATGCAGCAGTGTTTTGCCAAAATATATAATGTGACAGCTATTAGGTAGCCAGATAACCCCCCTTTAGTGCCGGTAGCCAGATGACCTCCACCATTTATTGTATAGGTAGCTAGATAACCCCCCATTTAGGATCGGGAACTAACATTATACCCAATTACAGTATATATAGCCAGATCTCTCTTTAGTATATAGCCATTGTATATAGTCAGACCCCCCTTTAGTATTATAGCCAGCGTATATATTCAGATCCTCCCCTATATATAGCCAATGTATACAGTCAGATCCTCCTGTACATAGCCATTGTATATAGACAGATCCCTCGTATATAATCAGATCTCCAGTGTATACAGTTAGATCTCCCCTGTATATGGCCAATGTAATTCTGACTGAGTGACCCCCAGGTGTACACACACACAGAGAGAGAGACAGAAGGAAGATAGAGCGGAGAGCATCAGGAGAGAGAGACAGAGCAGAGGACAGGAGGGAGAGAGACCAGAGGGAAAGAGGAGAGAGACAGAGCAGAGAGACAGGAGGGAGAGACAGAGGAGGGAATGAAACAGAGCAAAGAGAGACAGAGCAGAGAGAGATGGGGAGAGAGACAGGCGGGAGAGACAGAGGAGAGAGAGAGAGACAGGGGAGAGAGAGATGGAAGAGAAAGAGAGACAGGAGAGAGAGAGAGGGAAGAGAGAGAGACAGAAGGGAGAGACAGGTAGAAAAGAGCGGAGCGAGACAGGAGGGAGAGACAGAGCAGAGAGAGACAGGAGGGAGAGAGACAGGAGGGGGAGACAGAGAGACAGGAGGACGAGACGAAGACACAGAGAAGAGAGAGAGGAGGGGGAGACAGGAGAGAAAGAGACTGAGTAGAGATAGACATGAGGGAGAGACAGGAGAGAGAGAGAGATAAACAGGAGGGAGAGAGAGAGAGAGAGAGGAGGAAGAGACAGAGCAGAGAGAGAGAGAGAGAGAGGAGGAAGAGACAGAGCAGAGAGAGAGAGAGTCAGGAGGGGGAGACAGAGCAGAGAGAGAGAGAGAGAGACAGGAGGGAGAGAGCAAGAAGAGAAAGAGCAGAGAGACAGACAGGAGGGAGAGAGAGACAGACAGCAGGGAGAGAGATAGAGCAGGGAGAGAGAGAGAGACAACAGGGAGAGAGAGAGAGACAACAGGGAGAGAGAGAGAGCAGGGAGAGAGAGAGAGACAGCAGGGAGAGAGAGACAGACAGCAGGGAGAGAGAGACAGACAGCAGGGAGGGAGAGACAGGAGAGAGGGAGGGAGAGACAGACAGGAGAGATGGAGGGAGAGACAGACAGGAGAGAGGGAAAGACAGACAGCAGGGAGGAAGAGACAGACAGGAGGGAGGAAGAGACAGACAGGAGGGAGGAAGAGACAGACAGGAGGGAGGAAGAGACAGACAGGAGGGAGAGACAGACAGACAGGAGGGAGTGAGGGTGAGACAGACAGGAGAGAGGGAGGGTGAGACAGACAGGAGAGAGGGAGGGTGAGACAGACAGGAGAGAGGGAGGGAGGGACAGACAGGAGAGAGGGAGGGACAGACAGGAGAGAGGGAGGGACAGACAGGAGAGAGGGAGGGACAGACAGGAGAGAGGGAGGGACAGACAGGAGAGAGGGAGGGAGGGACAGACAGGAGAGAGGGAGGGAGGGACAGACAGGAGAGAGGGAGGGAGGGACAGACAGGAGAGAGGGAGGGAGGGACAGACAGGAGAGAGGGAGGGAGGGACAGACAGGAGGGAGGGAGGGACAGACAGGAGGGAGGGACAGACAGGAGGGAGGGAGGGAGGGACAGACAGGAGGGAGGGAGGGACAGACAGGAGAGAGGGAGGGAGGGACAGACAGGAGGGAGGGAGGGACAGACAGGAGAGAGGGAGGGAGGGACAGACAGGAGAGAGGGAGGGAGAGACAGACAGGAGAGAGGGAGGGAGAGACAGAGAGGGAGGGAGAGACAGACAGGAGAGAGGGAGAGACAGACAGGAGAGAGGGAGAGACAGACAGGAGAGAGGGAGAGGCAGACAGGAGAGAGGGAGAGGCAGACAGGAGAGAGGGAGAGACAGACAGGAGAGAGGGAGAGGCAGACAGGAGAGAGGGAGAGACAGACAGGAGAGAGGGAGAGACAGACAGGAGAGAGGAAGGGACAGACAGGAGAGAGGGAGGGAGAGACAGACAGGAGAGAGGGAGGGAGAGACAGACAGGAGAGAGGGAGAGACAGACAGGAGAGAGGGAGAGACAGACAGGAGAGAGGGAGAGACAGACAGACAGGAGAGAGGGAGGGAGAGACAGACAGGGAGAGAGAGACAGACAGCAGGGATAGAGAGAGAGAGAGAGAGACAGCAGGGAGAGAGACAGCAGGGAGAGACAGACAGACAGGAGGGAGAGAGAGACAGACAGGAGGGAGAGAGAGACAGGAGAGAGGGAGGGAGAGACAGGAGAGAGGGAGGGAGAGACAGACAGGAGAGAGGGAGGGAGGGACAGACAGGAGAGAGGGAGGGAGGGACAGACAGGAGGGAGGGAGAGACAGACATGAGGGATAGAGAGAGAGACAGCAGAGAGAGAAAGAGAGAGAGAGACAGCAGGGAGAGACAGACAGACAGGAGGGAGAGAGAGACAGACAGGAGAGAGGGGGGGAGAGACAGACAGGAGAGAGGGGGGGAGAGACAGACAGGAGAGAGGGGGGGAGAGACAGACAGGAGAGAGGGGGGGAGAGACAGACAGGAGAGAGGGGGGGAGAGACAGACAGGAGAGAGGGAGGGAGAGACAGACAGGAGGGAGGGAGAGACAGACAGGAGGGATAGAGAGAGAGACAGCAGAGAGAGAGAGAGACAGCAGGGAGAGACAGACAGACAGGAGGGAGAGAGAGACAGACAGGAGAGAGGGGGGGAGAGACAGACAGGAGAGAGGGGGGGAGAGACAGACAGGAGAGAGGGGGGGAGAGACAGACAGGAGGGAGGGAGGGAGAGACAGACAGGAGAGAGGGGGGGAGAGACAGACAGGAGAGAGGGAGGGAGAGACAGACAGGAGAGAGGGAGGGAGAGACAGACAGGAGGGAGGGAGAGACAGACAGGAGGGAGGGAGAGACAGACAGGAGGGAGGGAGAGACAGACAGACAGGAGGGAGGGAGAGACAGACAGGGAGAGAGAGACACAGACAGCAGGGATAGAGAGAGAGAGAGACAGCAGGGAGGGAGAGAGAGGGAGAGAGAGAGAGAGACAGCAGGGAGAGACAGACAGACAGGAGAGAGGGAGGGAGAGACAGACAGGAGAGAGGGAGGGAGGGACAGACAGGAGAGAGGGAGGGAGAGACAGACAGGAGAGAGGGAGGGAGAGACAGACAGGAGAGAGGGAGGGAGAGAGAGACAGACAGGAGGGAGAGACAGACAGGAGGGAGAGACAGACAGGAGGGAGGGAGACAGAGACAGACAGGAGGGAGGGAGACAGAGACAGACAGGAGGGAGGGAGACAGACAGGAGGGAAGGAGACATACAGGAGGGAAGGAGACATACAGGAGGGAGGGAGACATACAGGAGGGAGGGAGACATACAGGAGGGAGGGAGAGACAGAGGAGAGACAGACAGGAGGGAGGGCAGGAGAGAGGGCGAGACAGACTGGAGGGAGGGAGAGACAGACAGGAGGGAGGGAGAGAGAGAGGAGAGACAGACAGGAGGGAGGGCAGGAGGGAGGGCAGGAGGGAGGGCGAGACAGACTGGAGGGAGGGAGAGACAGACAGGAGGGAGGGAGAGAGAGAGGAGAGACAGACAGGAGGGAGGGCAGGAGGGAGGGCGAGACAGACAGGAGGGAGGGAGGGCGAGACAGACAGGAGGGAGGGAGGGAGAGACAGACAGGAGGGAGGGAGGGAGAGACAGACAGGAGGGAGGGAGGGAGAGACAGACAGGAGGGAGGGAGAGACAGACAGGAGGGAGGGAGGGAGAGACAGACAGGAGGGAGGGAGGGAGAGACAGACAGGAGGGAGGGGGGGGGAGAGACAGACAGGAGGGAGGGGGGGGGGGAGACAGACAGGAGGGAGGGGGGGGGGAGACAGACAGGAGGGAGGGGGGGGGAGACAGACAGGAGGGAGGGGGGGGAGACAGACAGGAGGGAGGGGGGGGGAGACAGACAGGAGGGAGGGAGGGGGGAGACAGACAAGAGGGAGGGGGGGGGGAAACAGATAGGAGGGAGGGGGAGATAGGAGGGAGGGGGAGACAGACAGGAGGGAGAGATAGACAGACAGGAGGGAGGGAGAGACAGAGGTGTACTGTCCAGCGGAAGTGTCACATTGTAATGTTCACCAAAGGTGTACCTGGGTGGCCCGGCTTGTCGGTAGATGAGCAGCCACAGGGAAGCGGCAGGCAGGCGGCATCTAGTTGTCATGGCTGCAGCGGTGAAGGAGCTGCAGCATGGATGGGCCCGCCTCTGGGTTCGCCTTGAGCCTGGAAGGAGGTGCAGAGCAAGTCTTCCCTTGGAAGCATTTGGCATCTGGTGATAGTCCCAGGGTGCTGCGGTGACGTGGAGGCGGCAGCAGCAGCAGCCGTGGTGGGGATCATGGCAGACATCCCATGTGCGTCCCATGTGCGTCCCACGTGCAGCCCTGAGCGGCTTCCCGCTGAAGGTGGATTTCCGGAGGATGGCTGAACTGACAGCCGAGGTGACGGAGGCGGGGCCAAAAGGGGTTTTAGCCGGATGCCAATAGAAGGGAGGCGGAGCATGTACTGCTGGCTTAAAATCTGTGATAGGTTGGGCTGGCTTCTTTGACACCCCCATCCCCACCTGTCACCCGGTGCGTGGCGCCCCTGTGCGCCCAATGGACAGAACGCCACTGGTCTGCAGGGTGGCAATCAACCTTTATTCATTTTCTAAAGCTAGCAGAATAAACACAGGGGCCCATATGCAATTCACTTTTTCACCTGACTTTTCTCCTAGGAGATCATTTTTCATCTTCGATTTAAAATAACTTTTTATCATTTTTTAACTAAAAAAGTACCAAAAAGTAGGTGAAAAGATACTATCAAAGTTATTTTGAGTATTTTCTAGCTTTCTGGTGGCTTAAAAGGCATTTTATTGACAAGTTTAAAAATATCACCTACCAGAAAACTCAGGTGAAAAAGTGAATTGCATATGGCCCAGGATCTGCTATCTCCATCACGGATGCTTGCTGTATACTCCATACTTGAAATGCTGATGGAGGTGTACAAGTGAGGTTGGCACTACAGTAAGTTTCAATATGCTTGATTGAGCAGAGAGCTGGCAGGGCCCACTTTTGCTTCACTCTCTGTGGTGTGGCTGCATGCTCTGATCGTGACAACAAGACTGTGTAAGGAGAGAGGAAGATCGTCACTGCGTTAATCCGTTTATTCCATAGCCTAACAGTGCCCAGCACTGTTAACAGTGCTAACAGTGCCCACCACCCACCGCTACCCACGTCGCTTCCAGCACTGGTATGTTTTACTACTATCCCATTGATGTGCCTCACTATGGAATAAATGGATTACTGCAATGCCGATCTTCCTCTTTCCTCCTTGTTTTCACATATACTTGAAATGCTCCTTCGGATTTCGCGGAATTGAAATTTCGGAACTAGGAAATCGGATTTCTACAGAAATACTGCATTACTGCAATTTGGTAATTTTAGCCCAATCACAGAACTCGAAATCAATGGACCAATCAGAGAATGCAGAAACAACTCAAAAGCATTTGGCCAATCAGAGAATGCAAAAAATGTCGAAAAATACCCACTACTCGGAAATCGATCGGAAATTGGATTTCTGTAGAAATACAGCTTTACCACAGCTAGGTAATTTTAGCCCAATCACAGAACTCGGAAGCACTGGACCAATCAGAGAATGCAGAGTCAGCACGGAAGTATTTGGCCAATCAGAGAATGCACAAAATGACCAAAAAAAACCACTACTCGGAAATCCGAACTCGAAAATCGGAAACTGATCGGAAATCCGTGAAATCGATAATCGGCACTGGCGGAAATCGGAATTTCTGCAGAATCGGAAATTGACATTTTCGACCATCCCTACCTGCCACCAACTGAGAGGAATATGATAACCCTGTATACCCATATACTGCCCCCTATACCCTCCTCACCCCTATTGAATGTATACTCCAACCACCTATAATGTCCCTTACAGTATATCATTAGAGTTGGGCCGAACGGTTCGCCTGCGAACGGTTCCATGCGAACTTCAGTGGTTCGCGTTCGCGTCCCGCAGGCGAACCTTTGCGGAAGTTCGGTTCGCCCCATAATGCACATGGAGGGTCAACTTTGACCCTCTACATCACAGTCAGCAGGCCCAGTGTAGCCAATTAGGCTACACTAGCCCCTGGAGCCCCACCCCCCCTTATATAAGGCAGGCAGCGGCCATTACGGTCACTCGTGTGCTGCCTGCGTTAGTGAGAGTAGGGCGAGCTGCTGCAGACTGTCTCTCAGGGAAAGATTAGTTAGGCTTAACTTGTTCCTGTCTGGCTGCATACCTGTGCTGTGAACCCACCACTGCATACCTGTGCTGTGAACCCACCACTGCATACCTGTGCTGTGAACCCACCACTGCATACCTGTTCAGTGAACCCACCACTGCATACCTGTGCTGTGAACCCACCACTTCATACCTGTTCAGTGAACCTGCCACTGCATACCTGTTCTGTTCAGTGGACCCGCCACTGTATACCTGTTCATTGAACCCACCACTGCATACCCGTGCTGTGAACCCACCACTGCATACCTGTTCTGTGAACCCACCACTGCATACCTGTTCAGTGAACCCACCACTGCATACCTGTTCAGTGAACCTGCCACTGCATACCTGTTCTGTTCAGTGGACCCGCCACTGTATACCTGTTCAGTGAACCCGCCACTGCATACCTGTTCTGTTCAGTGGACCCGCCACTGTATACCTGTTCAGCGAACCCGCCACTGCATACCTGTTGTGTTCAGTGAACCTGCCACTGCATACCTGTTCTGTGAACCCGCCACTGTATACCTGTTCTGTTTAGTGAACCCGCCACTGTATACCTGTTCTGTTTAGTGAACCCGCCACTGCATACCTGTTCTGTTCAGTGGACCCGCCACTGTATACCTGTTCTGTTCAGTGGACCCGCCACTGCATACCTGTTGTGTTCAGTGAACCTGCCACTGCATACCTGTTCTGTGAACCCGCCACTGTATACCTGTTCTGTTTAGTGAACCCGCCACTGTATACCTGTTCTGTTTAGTGAACCCGCCACTGCATACCTGTTCTGTTCAGTGGACCCGCCACTGTATACCTGTTCAGTGAACCCGTCACTGCATACCTGTTCTGTTCAGTGGACCCCCCACTGTATACCTGTTCAGTGAACCCGCCACTGCATACCTGTTGTGTTCAGTGAACCTGCCACTGCATACCTGTTCTGTGAACCCGCCACTGTATACCTGTTCTGTTTAGTGAACCCGCCACTGTATACCTGTTCTGTTTAGTGAACCCGCCACTGCATACCTGTTCTGTTCAGTGGACCCGCCACTGTATACCTGTTCAGTGAACCCGCCACTGCATACCTGTTGTGTTCAGTGAACCTGCCACTGCATACCTGTTCTGTGAACCCGCCACTGTATACCTGTTCTGTTTAGTGAACCCGCTACTGTATACCTGTTCTGTTTAGTGAACCCGCCACTGCATACCTGTTCTGTTCAGTGGACCCGCCACTGTATACCTGTTCAGTGAACCCGCCACTGCATACCTGTTGTGTTCAGTGAACCTGCCACTGCATACCTGTTCTGTGAACCCGCCACTGTATACCTGTTCTGTTTAGTGAACCCGCCACTGTATACCTGTTCTGTTTAGTGAACCCGCCACTGCATACCTGTTCTGTTCAGTGGACCCGCCACTGTATACCTGTTTAGTGAACCCGCCACTGCATACCTGTTCTGTTCAGTGGACCCGCCACTGTATACCTGTTCTGTTTAGTGAACCCGCCACTGCATACCTGTTCTGTTCAGTGGACCCGCCACTGTATACCTGTTCAGTGAACCCGCCACTGCATACCTGTTCTGTTCAGTGGACCCGCCACTGTATACCTGTTCAGTGAACCCGCCACTGCATACCTGTTCTGTTCAGTGAACCCGCCACTGCATACCTGTTGTGTTCAGTGAACCTGCCATTGCATACCTGTTCTGTGAACCCGCCACTGTATACCTGTTCTGTTTAGTGAACCAGCCACTGTATACCTGTTCTGTTTAGTGAACCCGCCACTGCATACCTGTTCTGTTCAGTGGACCCGCCACTGTATACCTGTTCAGTGAACCCGCCACTGCATACCTGTTGTGTTCAGTGAACCTGCCACTGCATACCTGTTCTGTGAACCCGCCACTGTATACCTGTTCTGTTTAGTGAACCCGCCACTGTATACCTGTTCTGTTTAGTGAACCCGCCACTGCATACCTGTTCTGTTCAGTGGACCCGCCACTGTATACCTGTTCAGTGAACCCGCCACTGCATACCTGTTGTGTTCAGTGAACCTGCCACTGCATACCTGTTCTGTGAACCCGCCACTGTATACCTGTTCTGTTTAGTGAACCCGCCACTGTATACCTGTTCTGTTTAGTGAACCCGCCACTGCATACCTGTTCTGTTCAGTGAACCCGCCACTGTATACCTGTTCAGTGAACCCGCCACTGCATACCTGTTGTGTTCAGTGAACCTGCCACTGCATACCTGTTCTGTGAACCCGCCACTGTATACCTGTTCTGTTCAGTGAACCCACCGCATCAGTGCGCATACCTGTGCAGTTAAGTGAACCCACCTACCTACGTGAGTGCACGCAGTGTGATATACCACTCCGTGCATACCCGATATGGACAAAACAGGTAGAGGAAGAGGTAGTGCCAGAGCCAGAGGAAGGCCACCCGGCAGGTCTGCGCGAGGTCGTGTAAATGTAATTTCGTGTGGACCTGGCCCACAGTAGAGTGCTCGGAAGAAGGCACGTCCCATCACCTCCCAAGATTGTCAGGACGTGGTTGAGTATTTAGCGACACAGAACACCTCATCTTGCTCAGCCACCAGCGCTACTACTAGCACCACTTCCGCTGCATTTGACACTTCGCAAGAATTATTTAGTGGTGAAATCACTGATGCACAGCCATTGTTGTTACAGCCAGATGAATTTTCACCAGCTAATATGTCTGAGTTACGCGGCAACACTATGGATGTAACGTGTCAGGAGGATGAAGGACCTACTGATGGTGCAAGTTTGGATTTGTCTGAGGCAAGCGAAGCTGGGCAGGATGACTACGATGATGACGGTAATAGGGATCCTCTGTATGTTCCCAATAGAGGAGATGAAGAGGGGGACAGTTCAGAGGGAGAGTCAGAGAGTAGTAGGAATAGAGAAGTTGCTGGGGCAGCTCTTCGTCAGAAACAGCTGGTGGCAGAGTCCGGCACCATGTATCGCCACCTATGTACAGCCAGCCAACTTGCCCTTCAGCATCAGCTGCTGAGGTCCCCATAGTGCCCACATCCCAGGGTGGCTCAGCGGTGTGGAAATTTTTTAATGTGTGTGCCTCAGATCGGACCAAAGCCATCTGTTCGCTCTGCCAACAAAAATTGAGCCGTGGAAAGGCCAACACTCACGTAGGGACAAGTGCCTTACGAAGGCACCTGGAGAAAAGGCACAAACAGCAATGGGATGGCCACCTGAGCAAAAGCAGCAGCAGCACACAAAAGCAAAGCCACCCTCCTTCTCCTCTTCCTCCTCCATCAGGTGCATTATCTGCTTCTGCCGCGTTCTCCCTTCCACCTTCACAGGCACCCTCCTCCACTCCGCCTCTGCCCTTGAGCGGTTCCTGCTCCTCTGCCCACAGCAGCAGTCAGGTGTCCGTGAAGGAAATGTTTGAGCGGAAGAAGCCAATTTCGGCCAGTCACCCCCTTGCCCGGTGTCTGACAGCTGGCGTGGCGGAACTGTTAGCTCGGCAGCTGTTACCATACCGGCTGGTGGACTCTGAGGCCTTCCGTAAATTTGTGGCCATCGGAACACCGCAGTGGAAGATGCCAGGCCGCACTTATTTTTCGAGAAAGGCCATACCCCAACTGCACCGTGAAGTTGAGAGGCAAGTGGTGTCATCTCTTGCGAAGAGCGTTGGGTCAAGGGTACACCTGACCACGGATGCCTGGTCTGCCAAGCACGGGCAGGGCCGCTACATTACCTACACAGCCCATTGGGTGAACCTGGTGGTGAACGATGGCAAGCAGGGCGCAGCGGACCAAATTGTGACACCTCCACGGCTTGCAGGCAGGCCTCCTGCCACCTCCTCTCCTCCTGCTACATGCTCTTCGCTGTCCTCCTCCTCCTTGGCTGAGTGGCAGTTCTCCTCTCCAGCTACACAGCCCCAGCTCCGCAGGGCCTATGCTGCATGCCAGGTAAGACGGTGTCACGCCATCTTAGACATGTCTTGTCTCAAAGCGGAGAGTCACACTGGAGCAGCTCTCCTGGCTGCTCTTAAGAAACAGGTGGATGAGTGGCTGACCCCGCACCACCTGGAGATAGGCAACGTGGTGTGCGACAACGGCAGCAATCTGCTTGCCGCTTTGCATATGGGGAAGCTGACACACATACCCTGCATGGCACATGTCATGAATCTAGTGGTTCAAAGATTTGTGGCAAAGTACCCTGGCTTAGCGAATGTCCTGAAGCAGGCCAGGAAGTTCTGTGGGCATTTGAGGCGGTCTTACACAGCCATGGCACGCTTTGCGGAAATTCAGCGCAAAAACAACATGCCGGTGAGACGCCTCATTTGCGATAGCCCGACTCGCTGGAACTCGACCCTGCTCATGTTCTCCCGCCTGCTAGAACAGAAGAAAGCCGTGACCCACTACCTCTACAACTACAGTAGAATGAAACAGTCTGGGAAGATGGGGATGTTCTGGCCCGACAACTGGACACTGATGGAAAATGCATGCAGGCTCATGCGGCCGTTTGAGGAGGTGACCAACCTGGTGAGCCGCAGTGAGGGCACCATCAGCGACTTAATTCCCTACGCTTACTTCTTGGAGCGTGCTGTGCGTAGAGTGGCGGATGAAGCTGTGAATGAGCGTGACCAGGAACCGTTACGGCAGGAACAGGCATGGGACCAATTTTCATCAGACCCAGCTGTTTCCTCAACACCTGCGGCAGCACAGAGGGGGGAGGAGGAGGAAGAAGAGAAGTCGTGTGCAGAAGACGAGTCAGACTCAGAGGATGATGAGCAAGGTGTTTCTTTGGGGGAGGAGGAGGAGGAGGAGGAGGAGGGGACAGCGGCAGGAGAACAACCTCAGCAGGCATCGCAAGGGGCTTGTGCTGCTCAACCTTCCCGTGGTATTGTTCGCGGCTGGGGGGAGGAGGTTGACTTACCTGACGTCACTGAGGAAGAGCAAGAGGAGATGGAGGGTACTGGATCCGACTTTGTGCAGATGTCGTCTTTTATGCTGTCCTGCCTGTTGAGGGACCCCCGTATAAAAAACCTCAAGGGGAATGACCTGTACTGGGTGGCCACACTACTAGACCCTCGGTACAGGCACAAAGTGGCGGACCTGTTACCAACTCACCGGAAGGTGGAAAGGATGCAGCACATGCAGAACCAGCTGTCAACTATGCTTTACAATGCCTTTAAGGGTGATGTGATGGCACAACGCCAGCAAGGTACCACTGCCACTAATCCTCCTCCCGTGTCCACGCAGTCAAAGACAGGACGCTCCAGCGATCTCATGGTGATGTCGGACATGCGGACGTTCTTTAGTCCAACGCCTCGCCGTAGCCCTTCCGGATCCACCCTCCACCAACGCCTGGAACGGCAGGTAGCCGACTACCTGGCCTTAAGTGTGGATGTAGACACTGCTGTGAACAGCGATGAGGAACCCTTGAACTACTGGGTGCGCAGGCTTGACCTGTGGCCAGAGCTGTCCCAATTTGCCATCCAACTTCTCTCCTGCCCTGCCGCAAGCGTCCTGTCAGAAAGGACCTTCAGCGCAGCTGGAGGCATTGTCACAGAGAAGAGAAGTCGCCTAAGTCACAAAAGTGTTAAGTACCTCACCTTTATCAAAATGAATGAGGCATGGATCCCGGAGGGCTGCTGCCCGCCCCAAGACTAAGTCAGTCCCCGCACACACAGCATCTCTGCCTGCACGCCGTGTGACTGGCTGCCTGGCCTGCCCCAAGAAGACTAAGTCGCTCCCAGTCCCTCCACACAGCATGTCTGCCTGCAGGCCGCTTGACTACCTTCTCCGCCACCACCAACAGGGTCCGGGACTCCAGGCGGATTGCTGAATTTTTTAGGCTGCTGCTAGCAGCGGCCGCTGTAATAATTTTTCTGGTGCGTGTACAAGACTGCCTAATTTTTCTGGCTGCACTGCGGGCAGCTGCAACAACAAAAGAAAAGGCATGTACATGCGCCCATTCCCCTTCGTGATCATTACCTTGCCGTGGTGAAGGGGCTTGCGTATCACAATGAAGCAATGACCGGCGCCTAGATGAGTGTCTCGGGGGGCACACCCACGATAATAAGGTCGTTGCCTCATTGTGGTCAGACCAAATTTGATCAGCTGGACAGTCACTGTTCTGTTATTCAGCTACATCAGCCAGGCGACCATATGGGCTGTAAAGCCACCAAAACCTGCACTCTCGCCATGGTGTGCACCAGTCCAGCACGGTCGTCACTACACAAACAGCTGTTTGCGGTGCGTTACACGGTGAGTTTGGTGTGTCAGTGTGAAGCAGTACCTTAATTACACTACCTGATTGATGTATACGCATGCAAGATGTTTGAAAGCACTTTAGGCCTGTCATTTAGCATTCAATGTGATTTCTGCCCTTAAAACGCTGCTTTGCGTCAAATCCAGATTTTTCCCCGGGACTTTTGGCATGTATCCCACTCCGCCATGCCCCCCTCCAGGTGTTAGACCCCTTGAAACATCTTTTCCATCACTTTTGTGGCCAGCATAATTATTTTTTTTTCAAAGTTCGCATCCCCATTGAAGTCTATTGCGGTTCGCGAACTTTAACGCGAACCGAACCTTCCGCGGAAGTTCGCGAACCAGGTTCGCGAACCTAAAATCGGAGGTTCGGCCCAACTCTATATATCATCCCTACCCCTAAGGACTGTATGCCACAGCCCCCTATACCTGTAATCCAGCAACCACCCCCACCAATGCTAATGCTAATGTTTTGCTTTGTCAATGCTAACTGTATTTAAGATAAAAGGTGGACAATGGCTCAACTCCCAGTGAAGGACAGTGCAGGAACCTGGAAACTGGATTCCAAAAGAAAATAAAGTCAAAGAGTAGTCCGCACATGTCCAAACTGGTTCAAGCTTTATTTAGGATATATCCAGCATCACATAAAAGCTGACATGTTCTTCTGGGTTGACGCTTTTTGAGAGTGATGGGAAAGCACAGTACAGGCTTACAAGGGCACTAGAATTCTGCCACCCACTATGGGGCACTAGAGGAAACTTTGATTGTTTTTCCTACTATGGAGCCAAGAAAATTTCCATTGCAGTCTTCTAATTGGCTCTGTATTTTAGCCTGCCCAATTTGTGTGACTGGAAGTAAACTTAAAGTGGAACTAAGCTCAGTATGTTGTCTTTACTCTAAAACATTCGTCACAGCATTATAACCTTTATGAGAAAAAAATCTTCATCACAAATTATGGAAATCCTAAAAACCTGAAGTTTCAACATTGTCTCACTTTGCATGGAGCATTGAAAGGTTTACGCCTCAGTGTTTACTGTATGGGGAGATTCCTGCAGTCTATTCAAAGCTGCTAATAAGAACTGCCATATTTTTTGGACTGTAAGATGCCCCTGACCATAAGACGCACCTAAGTTTAGAGGACTAAAACCAGGGGAAAAAAAACAAAAAACTAAACCTGGTGCATCCATGGTGAAGGGGCATCTTGTGGACTATACCCCCTTTGTACCACATGCCCCCTTTGTCCTCCTCTATGCCTCTTTGTGTCCCTCTTGTGTCCTTCGGTTTTCCCCCTGTGTCCTCCTCTGCATGGGAGCCCCCGACATTGTGGTATGTTGGAGGTGCGTATTGGAGGTGTTCCCAAGCCAGGAACTCCCTGCATTTGGACTATAAGAGGCAGGGACTTTTTTCCCCACTTTTGGTGGAGAAAAAGTGAGTCTTAGGCGACGTTCACATTATCAAACGTAGATGGCCGTGTGATCGGAACACAACACGTACAAACGCACGCCATCTGCGTTTGCATGCATTGCGTGGCTGATTCCATTCACTATCCTGAATGGGTCATGTGTTTTGTTAAAAAATGCATGCAGCATGCGTTCCCGAACTGCACTGGTCCAGAACGCATTCAGTGTAAACATCAGACAGTGCACTCTATGCACTTCTGATGTCGCGCGTTTCTGCCTCCCGCACGCGTTGCTGAAACACGGACAGCAATGCATGCAATGTGAATGGGTCCTTATAGTGCAAAAAATACAGTAATTAGACACTTTGATATGGCTAAACAATCACATAACATAACAGTGAATTTCTTCAGCAACTATATGTGGAATAAAGAGTTGTCATTGTGTGCTGTGCCAGAGTTCGGGTCCGCTTTAAAGTGTACATTTGGTTTTCAGCGCACTATTCTGGCACAGCTTAGCAATCTTAGCCCCAAAGTCACAGTGTCTAGAAATGCTGTGTATAAAGACAGCTAAGAGCTCTCATTAGGCTGAAGGCTGGCTGAGGTCACCATGGATAAAAATGCTAATATCATTTCACATTTACACTGTAAAATTAAGCACCTACCTATGAATTTAATTGGGCTAATTTAAGAGCTTCCTTGATGGATTTTCAGGCCTGTTCCAAACACAGAACTGGCAATAAACATGAACGGAGTGTAAATGATTGCAGATTAGCTGCATTCCAGATTCACTGGGAATAGAAAACTGCTATTATTACTATTTACAAATCTGTAGCAGGAAACTGATTACATTTCGGAATGTTGTATTCTCAGGAAATTGATTCCACGCTAAACAAAACACTTGAGAAAACAAAGCCTATAAAGCAAACTTTAATATAGTGCAGCATTAAGACTGTGATTAGGCAAAAAAAGCTAATTTTGCTTGAAATAGCCTGCGTTTGAGGGAAATTCAGCCAAACAGGTAAAACGTTCTGGTTTCAGAAGGTCCGGAACACCACTGAGTTCAATGGGGAAAAATAGCAGAGGTTTATTTGGGTCTCTGGAGGCAAATTTATTGTAATGCCGCCGGTGCGGGCAGGGTGAGCCAAATGAGTCTGCCAAGGCAGCACTGTAGCATCGGTGCTATGTTGGTGCCACCGAGCGCCGAAATGACCTGCTAAACTCTGGAGGGCAACTAAGTTGCCAAAAACAATACAGATGGGTGGTAGCAGGAAAAAAGGGCACCGGCTGAGGGTGGACGAAAAAAGTGCCGCCATAGACTCTAATGCAATTAACATTAATATGTTAGGGGTGTTGTTAGGGTTAGGCACCACAGGGGGTGGTTAGGGTTAGGCACCACCGGGGGGGTTAGGGTTAGGCACCACAGGGGGGTGGTTAGGGTTAAGCACCACCGGGGGGGTTAGGCACCACAGGGGTGTGGTTAGGGTTAGGCACCACAGGGGGGTGGTTAGGGTAAGGCACCACCGGAGGTTGGTTAGGGTTAGGCACCACAGGGGGGGTGGTTAGGATTAGGCACCACCCGGGGTTGGTTAGGGTTAGGCATTACCAGGGAAGTGGTTAGTTTTAGGCATCACCAGGGGAGGGTTCTGTGTGAGAGTATGGTTGGGTTAGGTTGTATCGTTTAATTACATAACAATTTTTAATGTTAATATATTTTTGGTTATTATTTCCCATCTATTTTTACAATGGTATTAATCATTAACCAAGTTTGACAACGAAGTTTATCGTTATCAGATTTCGTTATCCACTGGTGCCATTTCGATATCCAGCAGATGAGTAATTCCTACACACTTTACATAGTACTCGGTAGAGGCGGTTGCAAAAGACTCCCTCAGGAGAGAATCTAGTGTATATATGGTGACCCTGATGTATTGGCGAGAGATCTGGCATGCCAGATTATCTCACCCAAGTGCAGTCCAATGCCATTTTTTTCTCCCTCACTCCGCACCCTCCATTGAGTGCAGCACATCATCTGTCTGGCCTTCTGACAAAACGCATTGCTAGTCTGCAGGCTAGCAATTTGTCTGTACAGAATGGGTTCCAAACGGTCATCTGAGGGGACAGGGCCGATCTAGTAACAATGGGGCCCACAGGCAAAATAAATCCGGGGGCCCCCCTGACACCTCCAAACCAGAAAGTGGCATTAGGGGCCCTTTGCTGCAGCCTAATTTTCCTCCAGGGCCCCTGAGCGGACTGCTGTCCCCACCTCTTACCACCACCCAACTTAACCATGTTTCCCCAGGGCCCCTGCAGAGTCTTTGGGAGAGCAGAGTCTCACCTGTTCTGGCGAGTGTGCGCCTCTGTCAGTTGCACTCACCAACTTCATCCTTTCAGGGGCGCACTGTGACCCACAGCATGTTGTTAAGTAATATCTTGCCAGTGTCATAGAGAAGATGCAGCCAGCGGTGGATGAAGGTGGAAGTGCACGGAGCCACGGGTCAACAGAGGAGCGCGTCTACTGGACGGGTGAAAAATCCAGAAAATCCGCACACTACGTATGAACCAAGTTCACAATTTAATCAAAACATCGTGACACAAGCCATTCCATCAACCAACGATTCGTTTCGGGGCCACGCAGGGTCCCCTTTGTCAAGGCAATAAAACACAGAATGGTGACAACATGTGAAGCAGCAAAAACCTCTTATAAGCAATACCCCAATCAATGAGTCAATGAACCACTCCCCCTCCTCGTCAGGTGCAGCTGCTGCACAGAAAAATTACCATATATGAACAGAGCCTTGCACTGTAATGGTATACACAACCTACATGAAATGCTGATCAATGCAACACAGTACAATTAATACACAGATCACGTTTACCTGTCGCCATGAATCCCAGGCAAACACACTCATCCCCCGGTGAAAAACGCACTAGGACACAAAAACTGAGCAATACGGGCGGAAGTCCCGCCTCTCGACAGCGGGGGAGCCGGCCCGGCTCGTGCACCTGGCTGGTCACAGCCAGTGTCACTCAATCACAGGCCAACTCCTCCCGCTTAGTCCGTAGTAATGCTGCGTAGAAAAACTGCGCAGTCCTTAACATCTCAATGCATCGGCGCCGTGAACAGCCCCGCCCACCCGCGTGACCCTTACAGATCACGCAGGCGTGCAGAACCTAATGCTGCCATGGTCACATGACACCCCCTTTGCGGAGGCGCCGTCACCACGGCAACCTGCCAAAACATGCGCACCAGCCAGGGACGACGTCCCAACATGTGCGCACGGGCATACAAGGGCCCGCCCACACGAGTCAGCTGCCATAGCAACACACACAGGGGGAAGCCAATACCGCGAAACCGCGCATGAACGCGAACAAAAGGCCACTGGCCAGAGAAGGTTTGCTGTAAACTGCCGAGGGGGCAACACAGTGCCCACATGTGGGGGATGGTGCGTGCAGGGGAACAAACATGGCGAACAGGCCATCTGCGCAATAGTACCAGCAAATATAAACATTAAAGCAGACAGATGAGAGGACACCATGGAGTGAGTAAGCAAAAAAACACATTGAGAGTAAAAGTATTACTTACAAGCCACCAATAAAGGAAGTAAGAGTAACACCGTGTGAACAAGGAGAACCAGATACCACAAAACCCAAGAATAAAAGAAGAAGGACCACCTGAAATATAAAAAACAAGACAAAATTATGCCCTTAAGTACATCAACATACATTATGCATACATGGGTATAAAAATGACACATCAGCTTACTCAAGTACTTTCATCTGTCAGAAAGAAAACAGGTTAGAGCATTATAGCTATTCAACCCTGCAGGCGCCACTGTATTAAGTGTATATATCCAGAATGCCTCTCGTTGTAAAAGAAAACGTTTCCTTTCACCTCCCCTTCTGGGTGTCTGTACCCACTCGATCACCATGCCCCTCAGGGCATGTACCTGATGCTTCTGATCAAAAAATGCAATGCCACAGGTTTCGTAGAATCGGGGGTCTCGCCTTTCTCCACAGATTTATACATCGTGCAGATATTGCTGCGATGTCTTTGGAAACGCTTTTTGAACGGGCCCGTCGTTTTGCCCACATACGCCATGCCACAGGGGCATTTAAGCATGTAGACCACATGGTCAGTGTCACAATTCACATAGTCGCGTATGGCATATCTCTTGCCGCTATGGGGATGGTTAAAGGCACTGCCCGTGATAAGTGAGTTACACATGTTGCATTTGCAACACTTGTAGCATCCCGTGCGTTCCGAAAATTTGAACGGCTTCCGCATATATTTCTGCCAGGGATCCGCCTGGACTAAAGTATTGCGGATATTGCGACAATTTTTGTACGCGAAGAGTGGTCTGTCTTTTACAACCGCCGTGAGTTTTTTGTCAGCTTGGAGAATCGTCTGATTCTTCAGGACTGAACTTTTAATTTGCTGTGCCAGCGGTCCAAACGTCTGGACCAATGGTATGCGTCATTCTGTGTTCGATGGATATTTCGGCACTGTATACAAGCATACCTACCACTTTGGGCCTGAAAGCGGTTTACCATTTTCTATGCAAATCTAGTAGTGACCAAACTTCAATACCTTTCATTATGCAATGCTTGGAGACAATATTAACCAACAATTTCTTTCGTTTTGAGAATGATTGGTATGAACAGATTAAAGGAACAGCCATGGGAAGCTCAGCAGCCCCATCCTTTGCAAACCTTTTTATGGGTTTCCTGGAAGAAACTGTCATCTATCCTAATCAGTTGTACAATGAGGGGGTTAAGACCTGGCTTAGATACATAGACGATGTGTTCATGTTGTGGGAGGGTGGTATGGATAAGTTACAGGAATTCATTGTGTTTCTCAATGGGGTAGCTGCCGGTATTATATTTAACACTGAGATCTCGAGAGAGAATCACCTTCCTTGATGTGCAGATTAGTAAGGGGGTCGGGGGCTTTTGTACGACCTTATACCAGAAACCAACTGACCGCAACAGTTTGTTGCGAGCAGAGAGTTATCATCCCCCGCATTTGGTCAACTCATTGCCTATCTCTCAGTTTCTACGGGCTCTGAGAATATACAATACTGACAATGAGCGGGATGCACAGATTGAATCTATGCGGCGCAGGTTTCGTGAACGGGGGTACTCTGAATCCGTACTTGCGGCAGCATTGAGCAAGGCGTGGGAGAGGTTTGATGGCGGCCCTAGGCCGCCAAACAACCAACAACAAACAACAACAAATAACATTTGTAAAGCGCTTTTCTCCCGTGGGACTCAAAGCGCATAAGCATGGCTCCGACCATCGTGGTACAGGGGAAGAATTTTATAAATCTGGAAATGCCAGGCTAAACAGGTGGCTTTTCAGTCTGGATTTGAATAGCTCCAGGGATGGTGCTGTCTTTACTGGGTGTGGTAGGGAGTTCCAAAGAGTAGGGGCAGCATGACAGAAGGCTCTGTCTCCAGATTTTTTGAGGTGCACTCTGGGAGTGACCAAGTTTATAGAACTTGCTGATCTGAGGTTGTGAGAGGTGTGGTGCAGCTTCAGCAAGTCCTTCATGTATCCAGGGCCCAGATTGTGCAGGGATTTGAATGTCAGCAGTCCAATCTTGAAGAGTATTCTCCATTCTACTGGTAGCCAGTGCAGTGAGCGAAGGATCGGTGTAATGTGACAGTGGCGAGGCTGGTTTGTTAGCAATCTGGCAGCAGCATTCTGCACTAATTGCAGGCGACGCAGGTCTTTTTTGGGGAGGCCAGCATAAAGGGCATTGCAGTAGTCCAGCCGTGATGTGATGAAGGCGTGGACTAGGGTTGGAAGATCCTCTGGGGGAATCAGATGTTTAATCTTTGCAATGTTCTTCAGATGAAAGAAGGAAGATTTAACTACAGATGAAATTTGGTTTCTGAAACTCAATTCCCCATCGATTAGTACGCCAAGGCTGCGCACAAGGTTGGAGCTGTTTATGTCTGAATTCCCAATCCTGATTGGTGTTGCTTTAGGATAGAGCTGTTTTGATGGCGAGCACTGGCTTTGGACAAACAGGACCTCAGTTTTGTCAGCATTCAGTTTTAACCAGTTATCATTCATCCATGCCTGAAGCTCAGCTAAGCAAGAGTTTATTTTTGGGGTAGGGTCTGTTCCACCAGGTTTGAAGGACAGGTATAGCTGTGTGTCATCGGCGTAGCAGTGGTACGTCAGGCCATGTCGTTGGATAAGTGTACCGAGTGGCAACATGTAGATTGCAAACAGCAGAGGGGATAGGATTGATCCTTGTGGCACTCCGAATTGTAGAGGTGCAGGTTTGGACATTATAGGTCCTAGGGATACTCTCTGTGTTCTGTCAGTCAGGAATGATCTGAACCACTGAAGGACTGATCCACTGATGCCACAGTACTCCTGCAGTCTGTTAAGCAGGATTTCATGGTCAACTGTATCAAAAGCAGCTGAGAGATCCAACAGGATTAGGATGGAGCATTCCCCTCTGTCCCTTGCCATGAGCAGATCGTTGCAGACTTGGATGAGGGCTGTTTCACAGCTGTGGTGTTTCTTAAAGCCAGATTGTAGAGGGTCCAGGATGTTGTTTACTGACAGCCTGGTTTCAAGTTGCAGATAGACAGCCTTTTCAATAACTTTACCTAAGAAGGGGAGGTTGGAGACAGGTCTGTAGCTGCTCATAGCATCTGGATCCATGGAAGGTTTTTTGAGAAGGGGCTTGATGATTCCTTCTTTTAGAGAGGTAGGAAACCTCCCTGCTTGCAGAGAGCAATTTACTATTTTGTGAAATGCTGGACCAAGCAGGTCAGGGCATTTCAGCATATGTTTAGTTGGCCCAGGGTCCAGGTCGCAGGTTGTCTGGCGGAGACGACAGAGGGTGTCTGAGATCTCTTCCTCGCTAATACTTTTGAAATCAGTCCAGGGTGTTAGGTTGTTTTTGCAGCTATTTCCATTAGTTGCATGAGTCTTGGGTGCTGTGGACTGAATGAGAGACCGAATAGAAGATACTTTGTCAGCAAAGTAGCAGGCAAATTTCTCACATAGCTCCTTTGAGGGAGTTATAGTGGGTTTTAGACAGGATGGATTACATAGTCTATCAACTGTGCGGAATAGTTGGGCTGGTCTGTTGGCGGCCTTTGCGATCTCCTGTGATAGGTAGGAGGATTTTTTCTTGGTGATCGCATTTTGGTAGCTTTCCCGGTGAGAGACAAGGGTGTGTTTATCTTTTGAATTCTGAGATTTTCGCCACTTCCTTTCTAGTCTGCGCACTTCTTTCTTTAGGTCCTTTAGTGAGCTGTCAAACCACCGTGCATGGTGAAGTGGTGTAGATCGTTTGATGCGAACTGGAGCGAGGGCGTCATAGGCAGATGACACTGCATGGTTGTAAATCAGGACCATGGAGTCTGGGTCTGCGCAATGATTGGTTAATGCGTCGAAGTTGAGGATATTCTGAACGTGCTGGGGTGCGACATCTTTCAGTGAACGGTATTTTATGAGTTCTTTCCCTCTGTGTTTTATCGCTGGTGCTGTCAGAGAGAAGTGGATGGTGTGGTGGTCTGACCATACCACTGGGTTTATATCCATGTGTGATATTAAAAGTCCGGAATGAAATATAAGATCCAGGGTGTGCCCTTTCGTATGGGTGGGGAGGTTGATAGCCTGAGAGAAACCCAGTTCATTCATTATGAGAAGTAGATCACTTCCTAGCTGGGAGTCGTGATCATCCACCCATGCATTGAAGTCTCCCAGGATGATCCATCTGGGATCAGTGAATAATGGCGCACAGTGCCTTTGCATAGAAATGGCGCCGCATTAAAAAGATACGCTTATCGCTATTTATCGTTAGTACTGCATAATAATGGCGCACAGGGAAAAAAAGAAGAAAAACGGCACACACTAACGTTATTTATCAATAGCGGCACACACTAACGTTATTTATCAATAGTGGCACACACTAACGTTATTTATCAATAGTGGCACACACTAACGTTATTTATCAATAGCGCCCTACATAAGCCAAACTGCAGAAGTTATTTAACTGCAAAACGATGAATGGATTTAATGTAACACAGCACTGTCAAGGTTAGGGTTAGGCACCACCAGGGGGGTCTTAGGGTTAGGCACCACCAGGGGGGTGGTTATGGTTAGGCACCACCAGGGGGGTCTTAGGGTTAGACACCACCAGGGGGTCTTAGGGTTAGGCACTACCAGGGGGTGGTTAGGGTTAGGCACCACCAGGGGGGTCTTAGGGTTAGGCACCACCAGGGGGTTGGTTAGGGTTAGGCACCACCAGGGGAGTCTTAGGGTTAGGCACCATCAGGGGGGTCTTAGGGTTAGGCACCACCAGGGGGGTCTTAGGGTTAGGCACCACCAGGGGGGTGGCTAGGGTTAGGCACCACCAGGGGGGTCTTAGGGTTAGGCACCTTCAGGGGGTCTTAGGGTTAGGCACCACCAGGGGGGTGGTTAGGGTTAAGCACCACCAGAGGGGTTTAGGGGTTAGGGATAGGTACAGAGAGGGTTCTGTGTGTTAACGCTAAATAACAATAAGGCTTTAACGCTAAATAACAATAAGGCTTTAACGCTAAATAACAATAAGGCTGTAACGCTAAATAGCGATAAGCGGCAAACGGATTAGCGGCTACACCGTGCGCCATTATTCACAGGCGCCATTTTCAGATGGAAGCGATCCATCTAGGGTGTTCCACTGTTACGCAGGATAAGAGTTCAGATATTTCCTTAAGAAAGGCTGGACCATTTTTTGGGGGGCGGTATATGAGCAATATGTTGATGTTTACTTCTGCTGACAGTTGAGCTGCAATACATTCAAAGGTTTCAGTGGGGCCTATGGGCAGGGGCCTTATGTTCAAGGAGGATCTGAAGCATATGGCAACCCCCCCACCCTTGCCGACTTGTCTCTCACAGTGCAAGATTGAATAATTGGCCGGCACGGTTGCTTCAAGAGTTGGGCCTGCATGCTTCCCAAGCCAGGTCTCTGTCAAAAAGGTCAAATCAGAGAGCTCTATTAGGTCATGTATAGTTGCAGTCTTATTATTTATCGATCTGGCATTGCAGAGTGTAGCTGTGATTAAGCTTTTCTGAGGGCAAATATGTTTTTTATACTTGGATCCACTACCTCTCCGCCCCCTTCTGCATTTCCTGAGTATCCCAAAGGATTTTAAGAGTAGAGCCAGAGAGGTGTTAATTTGTAATTGATTCTTGGGAGGGCATGCAGAGAAAAGGTCCTTTGATGAGTATTTGTATGTTGACATTAGAGACAATAGACTTGTTCAGATAGCATGTACTTCTGGAGTCCTGCTGGGATCAAAGGGGGTCTGTGCAAAATCCTTTCATTCCTACATAGAGTTGGATCATAGATTTATTTTAAGTAAAGTTCCTTGTTTTAGAAGATAAATGATAACATAAATGTGGAAAATAGTCACTTGGTGCATATGCCTTGGATAATGTATAAAGGATTACTCACAGGGTGGAGTGAGGGCAATCACAGGCAATCAAGTTTCCAGAGAGGTTGAAGGTCTTGTTTCAGGTCAGCTGTTAGAAGGCTTGGTGTGTTCAGCAGTGGTAAGCTTCATGGAGGATTTCAATCCAGTTTAAATCTCTGCCATCCAAAGTAATCCGATTGTTCTGGTTGGTTGTAGTTGTAGCCTTGGTCGTGGTGGGTGGAATTCCTCTGTATTTTGAGTCCAGTTTCAGCACAAATAGGTTTAAAGGTGTAGAAATCTGAGACAAGGTCTGGAGCAGCTTAAGAGAGCTGCAGCCCGGCTGGGCGCGCTCAGATACGATCAGGAACGCATACCATTGGTCCAGACGTTTGGACCGCTGGCACAGCAAATTAAAAGTTCAGTCCTGAAGAATCAGACGATTCTCCAGGCTGACAAAAAACTCACGGCGGTTGTAAAAGACAGACCACTCTTCGCGTACAAAAATTGTCGCAATATCCGCAATACTTTAGTCCAGGCGGATCCCTGGCAGAAATATATGCGGAAGCCGTTCAAATTTTCGGAACGCACGGGATGCTACAAGTGCTGCAAATGCAATATTTGTAACTCACTTATCACGGGCAGTGCCTTTAACCATCCACATAGCGGCAAGAGATATGCCATACGCGACTATGTGAATTGTGACACTGACCATGTGGTCTACATGCTTAAATGCCCCTGTGGCATGGCGTATGTGGGCAAAACGACGGGCCCGTTCAAAAAGCGTTTCCAAAGACATCGCAGCGATATCTGCACAATGTATAAATCTGTGGAGAAAGGCGAGACCCCCGATTCTACGAAACCTGTGGCATTGCATTTTTTTGATCAGAAGCATCAGGTACATGCCCTGAGGGGCATGGTGATCGAGTGGGTACAGACACCCAGAAGGGGAGGTGAAAGGAAACGTTTTCTTTTACAACGAGAGGCATTCTGGATATATACACTTAAAACAGTGGCGCCTGCAGGGTTGAATAGCTATAATGCTCTAACCTGTTTTCTTTCTGACAGATGAAAGTACTTGAGTAAGCTGATGTGTCATTTTTATACCCATGTATGCATAATGTATGTTGATGTACTTAAGGGCATAATTTTGTCTTGTTTTTTATATTTCAGGTGGTCCTTGGTACTCCTTGTTCACACGGTGTTACTCTTACTTCCTTTATTGGTGGCTTGTAAGTAATACTTTTACTCTCAATGTGTTTTTTTGCTTACTCACTCCATGGTGTCCTCTCATCTGTCTGCTTTAATGTTTATATTTGCTGGTACTATTGCGCAGATGGCCTGTTCGCCATGTTTGTTCCCCTGCACGCACCATCCCCCACATGTGGGCACTGTGTTGCCCCCTCGGCAGTTTACAGCAAACCTTCTCTGGCCAGTGGCCTTTTGTTCGCGTTCATGCGCGGTTTCGCGGTATTGGCTTCCCCCTGTGTGTGTTGCTATGGCAGCTGACTCGTGTGGGCGGGCCCTTGTATGCCCGTGCGCACATGTTGGGACGTCGTCCCTGGCTGGTGCGCATGTTTTGGCAGGTTGCCGTGGTGACGGCGCCTCCGCAAAGGGGGCGTCATGTGACCACGGCAGCGTTAGGTTCTGCACGCCTGCGTGATCTGTAAGGGTCACGCGGGTGGGCGGGGCTGTTCACGGCGCCGATGCATTGAGCTGTTAAGGACTGCGCAGTTTTTCTACGCAGCATTACTACGGACTAAGCGGGGAGGAGTTGGCCTGTGATTGAGTGACACTGGCTGTGACCAGCCAGGTGCACGAGCTGGGCCGGCTCCCCCGCTGTCGAGAGGCGGGACTTCCGCCCGTATTGCTCAGTTTTTGTGTCCTAGTGCGTTTTTCACAGGGGGATGAGTGTGTTTGCCTGGGATTCATGGCGACAGGTAAACACGATCTGTGTATTAATTGTACTGTGTTGCATTGATCAGCATTTCATGTAGGTTGTGTATACCATTACAGTGCAAGGCTCTGTTCATATATGGTAATTTTTCTGTGCAGCAGCTGCACCTGACGAGGAGGGGGAGTGGTTCATTGATTCATTGATTGGGGTATTGCTTATAAGAGGTTTTTGCTGCTTCACATGTTGTCACCATTCTGTGTTTTATTGCCTTGACAAAGGGGACCCTGCGTGGCCCCGAAACGAATCGTTGGTTGATGGAATGGCTTGTGTCACGATGTTTTGATTAAATTGTGAACTTGGTTCATACGTAGTGTGCGGATTTTCTGGATTTTTCTATTGACATTTGCAATCCTGCACCTCCAGGGTAGGTGTGCAGTTCCCCCGTGGATCTTACTGGACGGGTGAGACGCAACGCTGCCAAAGACTATGTTGGGGCCCCAGGTTGCAACAGTTAAGTTGGGGGAGCTCCTTGGGGGGCTCCTGCAGGCTCTGGTTTGATTCCCCCCTTTGTCTCTATGGTACTGCCGACCCTGCTGAGGGATCGGGACCCAATCCCTGCCGGGCAACAGTAGTCTGAAGTGTGAGACCAGTTTAACGGTGCGCATACACATGCAATTTTGATTGGTCAATGGATGCCCAATTTTACCACTCCCATATATTACGAGGGCCAACAGATTTTGAATACTATGAACATATCGTGTAGCTAAACTCTCATAAAGATCTGAGACAACCTATTATTCAGCTTCTGAGTCACACAATGGCAACCTCCAACAGATAAGTATGGTAACTGACAACAGATTCCCTGTGACCAGGGCCAGATTTACCATAAGGCACTGTAGGCAGATGCCTACAGGCGCCTGATAATAGAAAGGCGGCTCACTCCCCTCCCCAAGCACCTCCCTCCTTCCCTATGCAGAGTCCTGATGAGAGTGTAAATGAGAGGTTACTCACCCTGCTCTCGGCATTCCAATGATGAGATCTCCCTTCAGTCAAGGGCATCTCTAGCTACCTAATACTGAGGGTACCTCAAGCTTTCTAATACTAAGGGGCACCTGTAGCTACTTATGATGGGCAAGGGAAGTAAGGAAGAAGTGACAGCTGGGCCAGCCAGCACACTTGCGCAGCAGTTTGGCGGGTATTTGTAGGTTCAGGGAGGGTGAAGTCTAGGGTGCCAGGACATTTGTGCCTATAAGCTCCTGTGATGTAAATCCAGGTCTGTCTGTGACACTAATCAAACCGGAAACTGGTCTTCAAAGTTGTGTTCATTGCGTTCTGTGTACATGTGACATTAGTTGCCAATTTGGGCCTTTGAAATGAGAGGGAACTTGTGAAGAAGAACCTCATTCGTTTGAGAGGGCCAGGACCGGCCCGCCCATGAGGCGGGGTGAAACTTTTGCCTCAGGCGGCACTTCTGGGGGGCGGCACCCGCCCGTCCGTGGGTGTGGGGGGCCGCCCGAGCTGGAGGGGATAGCGGGCAGGAAGGGGGTATTGGGCCTAGCGGCGGGGAGGGGGGTCGGACCCCCCCCTCCCTCGCCTGGGTCCCCCGTCCTCCACTCCCCTCCAGCTTTAAAAAGTTCCGTGCTGGCTGCAGCTATGTGTAAGAGGCAACGGGCGGGGATCACTCACCTCTTCCTCGTTCCAGCGTGCGCTCCACTGATGTCACTTCCTGCGGCGTAGCAGGAAGTGACGTCAGTGGAGCGCAGGCTGGCCTGGAACGAGGAAGAGGTGAGTGATCCCCGCCCGTTGCCTCTTACACATAGCTGCAGCCAGCACGGAACTTTTTAAAGCTGGAGGGGAGCGGAGGACGGGGGACCCAGGTGAGGGAGGGGGGGGTCCTGCCCCCCTCCCCGCCGCTAGGCCCAATACCCCCTTCCTGCCCGCTATCCCCTCCAGCTCAGGCGGCCCCCCACACCCACGGCTTGGGGGGGGTTGGGGGGCGGCGATTTCTTTGAAAATTGCCTCAGGCGGCAAAAAGTCTAGGGCCGGGCCTGGAGAGGGCCTCCAATGGAAGTAGCCCTGGTGTGATTCACTGGGTTGCACATTTGCCTTTCTTGTATTCTGAGCAATAGGCCGACCTATCACTGGGCTTCTGATTAAAAGAGCAGTTTAATTTGGACTCCGGTAATATAAGCAGTATAGATTTAAACTGTGTGAACCTGGGAAGACTATCTTACAGTCCTTTACATATTGAATTTCCTCCACTCCCCAGACAGTCCAATTACTCCCCTACAAATTGCTGCTACTTTGCCGTCTCCATACATAAACCCAACGGTTATGAAAATATTTTCAGAAGGTGCTTTTAAGCAACAATTTTTTTGCTCTAGCTCTGGAAGCTGTTCTGTAATTCAGTCGTAATCATTTAATGTCCTAACAGCTGCCAAATTCCTGCTAGTTAGTGAGTGGGAGCTTCCATCGTATGCCGCATATTGCTGTATATGCTTATTACTACATTCGCTGCCATTATAGATTCTCATTCCAATTCATATAGCTAGTCCAGATATCTTAGATTACAAAACAGCTGCTGAGCCTTGTAGACAGAAGCCCAGCTAGCCACGGTTAGGCCCAGGGCTTTACTTACTGCCATAGCACTGCCAAGCACAGCTAAGCTCCTGGGTGTTACTAAAGTTGCCATCAGAATCCATCAGAATTTTCTGGATTTCATACAAGGTAAATTTCAGAATCTTCCCATGGGTCCTGATGCAAAGTTTACTTAAAGTGGTATAGAACCCTGACATAATATTCAATAAAAACACGTTTTCCTACTTTTTATATGCCATACGGTTATCATATTTGCTTTTGTGCATAAGTATTAGTATTCATTTAGAAATTATACGTTCCCAAAGTACACTTTTTTTGCTCTAAAAGCTGACTTTGCATTTTATTTATGACTGCTTTATTCATGTTCTAACAAGCAGAAATGCTTTCTAAATTGTCTGACTTTGTTCAGGGGACCCAGCAGTGTAGAAGTGTTTATTTACATTCCTCACTTAATACAATTAAACACAAGATAACATTATCTACAACTCGGATGCGTCCAGATTTCTCTGCACTGAACTTTGAAGTCCTGTGTGTAACCCTTTGAATGCTGTTCTAGTAAAAAAAAATGCTGGTTGTATATGATATGCTGTAAATAATCTATTAGAGCAAAGAAGAAATGCTGGGTTTCATTACTCTTTAAAACAGAACTGAAGATTTGAATAAAACAAAATGTTTCACTTACCTGGGGCTGCTGCCAGCTCCGTGCCAGCTCCGTCCAGCCTTCTCCCACCGCCAGCTACTTTCGCTACCATCAACTTGTAAGTCGACGGCAACTGCGCCTTCGCACCCCGAGACGTGTATCTTTTTCACCGTTCCAGCCTGCAATAGCGTCCTGCACGGGGGCTGGCAGAAGCCCCAGGTAAGTGAAACACTTTGTTTTATTCAAATCTTCAGTTCCACTTTAAAGCTTCAGTTCAGCTCATGTTTGTACGTATGTGTAGTAATTAGTGATGAGCACAAATTTCGCATAGATGTAATTCGCATTGAAATTTGCAATTACGATGCAAGATATATTATGCAAAATTTCAGGAAAAATCGTAATTAATTTTGTCTGTAATTATAATCATTCGTAATTTTGCATAACTTTTCACATAATTTTGTGCTGACTTTAGCGGTTAATAGAAAATCCCCCATACATGCTATTGCCACCCAAAAATGTGTACATACAGATCCTTCTCAAAAAATTAGCATATTGTGATAAAGTTCATTATTTTCTGTAATGTAAACTGATAAACATTAGACTTTCATATATTTTAGATTCATTACACACAAATGAAATAGTTTAAGCCTTTTATTGTTTTAATATTGATGATTTTGGCATACAGCTCATGAAAACCCAAAATCCCTATCTCAAAATCAAGGTTCTCTAAACGAGCTATTAACCTAATAGTCTGAATCAACTAATTAACTCTAAACACCTGCAAAAGATTCCTGAGGCTTTTAAAAACTCCCAGCCTAGTTCATTACTCAAAACGGCAATCATGGGTAAGACTGCCGACCTGACTGCTGTCCAGAAGGCCATCATTGACACCCTCAAGCAAGAGGGTAAGACACAGAAAGAAATTTCTGAACGAATAGGCTGTTCCCAGAGTGCTGTATCAAGGCACCTCAGTGGCAAGTCTGTGGGAAGGAAAAAGTGTAGCAGAAAACGCTGCACAACGAGAAGAGGTGACCGGACCCTGAGGAAGATTGGGGTGTGTCAGGGCCCCCATGTTAATTTTGCCCGTGGGACCTATTGTTACTAGAACCGGCCCTGCATAATCCAGCATAGCATGTTTTTTTTCCGTTTTTTCTTTCCCCAGTGGGCCAGACAGTAATTGGACGCATTTCCACACAAAAATGCATGCAGCAGTTCATTTTAAAAACACAATGCATGCAGAATGGTAATATTTGATTCCTGATGGAAAACATACAGTCACTGTTTAGAAAAAAAGCATGCCTTTGCAGAAAGGCAGACAATCGCATTCAGTGACCACAAGTCCTGAATCTAGTAGACAGGGATAATTTATAGCTTGCTAATAAACTGAGAGAAAAGATAATGTATAACCTATATACATGATTTATATTGCACTCTGCTGGAGACGCTAAACAGAGAAAATGTGCCGGTAATTGTCCCTTTAATCAGAGCACAGAGCAGATGGACAGGTATACCTAGACGAAGTTGTTAGCACAACATTAAATTATACTTCTCCAGAGTCCCTGTGTTAGCTGAGACAATCAATCATTTCTTATCAATCCCTTCTTGAACACAACTCTGTTGAATCCTAAACATAGACATATCCATAGCTGCCCAGTTATTCTCTGGCACTTGTCTGATTTAAGGGGAGCTGCTTGTTAATAATAAATAGTACATCAGAGGGTAGCAGGAAGTCTTATGCAGAGAGAAGATGGAGGCGTGTTAATTAATACAAGGGATTATCGGATGCATCCTGCAGCTGCTACTGGACACACTGGGGGGATCTGAGTGATGGAGGGAAAGCTGTGAGTTTTAATCACTGCTGGCCAGATGAGGAGTGATTAGCACACCTGCCGGTAACAGGTTCTCATAAACAAAATATTGCCACGCCAGTAAGCCGCCAATCAATTATCTAAATCTGGTAAGACATTTGGCAAAAACAGCTCATGGAGATCCATACGAGGGGTTAACTCCAGCATGGCTGCGCAGCTTTAAATTACCTTTAGAGAGAACGTTATGTGATATATGAAACACAAACATGGAAATGTGCAGTAAAATTTGCAAAATGCCAGCGCAGTCTTAAAGAGGAATTTTAGCAAAAAAGGGCAAAAAATAAATCAATACATTGCAAAGACATATGTTAAAAAAATAGAAGAAAAATCAAGAAAAGATTAATATTGGACATGTAATTTGTTCATATTGTTTGATCCACAATGAGCCTGCACCTGGGCAGGAAGTACCTCACTGGGATGACCATCGGTTTGCACATGTGCACCGCATTGCACCACGCTCCTGTCATGCACACTTGCTGCATCGCCCATTGACTTGCATTGCTGCATAATTCATGCAGTAGGCACAGTGTTAGGGATGACAAGCTCACCTCCGCTGCGGATCGCAGCGCGAATCCGGCTTCCGGGTCTGACGTCACAGCAGCTGCGGCCACATCTACCGGCGCATCTCTCACAGGTCGGGGGAGATCGCGTCTGGCAGCTTCGTATCAGGACCTTTATGGTCTCAAAAGACGGGTCAGCTGACTTTGCGGTCAGCTGACACTAGCCCGGCCAGTCCTCACTTCTGATTGGTGGTTTGTTCCTGGGTTGGTCTTCTGAGCTAACAGTCTGTATTTAAGCTCAGAGCCGTCAGTTGCCCATTGTCTGTTGTTGCTGAAACTTCGCAGTGAAAGCTCTCAGACCTAGTCAGTTCCTTGTGTGCTTTGATCCGGCAGGACCCCGGGGATTTCACACTAGACTAGCATTATATATATTTGTATTGTTTATCGCTTTTGACTCCTTGCCTGATCTTCACTCTGATTTTGCCTAACGATTCTGTACCTCTGCTTATCTGACGTGTTGCCGACCTCTGCCTGAACATTCACTCTGATTTTGCCTACTGATTCTGTACTTCTGCCTGTCTGTACTGTTGCCGACCCTGCCTGTCTGACCACTCTCCCACCAGTGGGCCCTTGCCACTGGGGGTTATTATCTCTATAGTGCTGCTGTGCTATTACCGTGTATACTGTGCACCAATCACGTCTGTTTTCACATTTATTAAAGTATACTGACATTTGTACGTTCTCATTCAGAGAAGCTGATCACTACCGATCATCACACACAGATCATGCGGCAACATGTTGCAGCCTTTGCGTTGGCATTGTGGTGGTTTGGATACTTCTGGTGCACCACATCGCGTGAACTGTACAAGTCTTCATAGACTTGCATGGCAGTTGCTGGAGGAGAAGCAGCAGGGAAGCGCACCGCGAAGTCATGTAAGCATGGCTAGATTTAAGACAAGGCTACAAAGGCCATTACCTAGGGCACCAGAAAGCAAGAGGCGGGTAGTGGGCTGGCACACTTAGGCAGGTAAACTGCTAAACATGTAAACCACAGCGGTCACAGACCCGGTCTGTGGCTGCTATGCTTTCACAGGGCAAAGCAGTGGAGCACAGCAGAGGATGGGGAAGTACAGGACATGTGAGAATAGGATGGGGGTGCTCAAGACCAAAGGAGACACAGTGGGTGGAGTGGGGTTAAAGAGGAACTCCAGTGGACATTTTACTGTTGGCAAGTGATGTAGCTGCTGCATAGTTTTTAGCAGTTGGAAACAGCTGTAAACAGCTATTTCCCACAGTGCAACAAGGTTCACAGACAGGAAACTGCCAAAAGTTCGAACTTTTCTTGTGGGAGGGGTTAATTGTGGGAGGGGTTTCACCACAATATCAGCCATACAGTGTGATGTCAGGACCATGGTTCTTCTGACATCACACTGTGGGAGCCTTGTTGCATTGTGGGAAATAACAGTTGTTTACAGCTGTTTCCAACTGCCAAAAAAAGCAAGCAGCATCTCCTTCCACTGACATCACCTGCCAGCAGTAAACATGTCACAATGTGATAAATGTCAGAATGTAAATCAGGGAGGGGAAATATTTTACAATGGGCAATCACTGACTAAATCATTTATACATAATTATTGTAAAAATGAAGCACTTTTTTATTACATTATTTTCACTGGAGTTTAAAGTACTTGATTAGAACCGACACACCTTTACTAGACATGCCAGTGGCGTAGCAATAAGGGCTGCAGCAGTTGCGATCCACCAGGGCTCCTGGACCAGAGTGGTCCACTAGGGGCCCTCTTTTATCCATCTTATTAGCTTTGTATTGGTGCTAGGCTGATAATGAGCAATTGAGCATCTCTACATGTGCACTGAATCATAGTAATCCTTAGCCAACTGTTTCCTTACTCTTATTACACCTCTCTCACACTGCATTGCAGCTGTCCTTGGTAAGTTTTGAGGCTCCATATCAATATTGTTATTGGGGCCCCATGTAAAACTTACTCTGAGGCCCTAAGATACTTAGTTACGCCACTGACTATAGCTCTGTTTGTGCCCAGCCTTTGCAACAGTCTGAGCAGCAGATCTGAGGCTGAGTTAGGCAGCAGGAACAGCGCATCCCACAGATCCTGCCATTATATTCTTCAGCTGAGCTTCTTCAAATCATGTGATCACAAACTTAAAGGATACATGTGGTGACTTGTTACATGATGCGATAGACATGTGTATGTACAATGCCAAGCACACAAATAACTACACTGTATTCATTTTTTTTCTCTGCCAGAAAGAGTTAAAAATCAGGTACACAAGTGACAGTTTCTATTTGGGTCAGGACCGGGTTTGACTAACGGGTAACCCTCACTGATAATGAATTACTGCCATGAAACACTTTCCAGACAGAACGTGGCTTCTGAGAGCAGGAAAGAGATAAAAATGAACAATATTTTATAGATTTTAGCTCTGACATACTTAAATGCATGTGTCATTGAGCAGAGATGATTAAACAGTAAACACTTAAAGGGGCACTATGGCGAAAAATTGTAAAATGTAAAATATGTGCAAACATATACAAATAAGACGTATGTTTTTTCCAGAGTAAAATGAGCCATGAATTCATTTTCTCCTATGTTGCTGTCACTTACAGTAGGTAGTAGTAATATGACAGAAGTGGCAGGTTTTGGACTAGTCCATCTCTTCATAGGGGATTCTCAGCAAGGCTTTTATTCTTTATAAAGATATTCCCTAAAAGGGATTTAAACAATGATGCTGGCCAGCTGCCCTGCTCACTACACAGTTTTTTGGCAGTTGGACAGAGCAACTGCCATTCACTAAGTGCTTTTGAAAATAAATAAATCCCTGAGAATCCCCTATGAAGAAATGAACTAGTCCAAAACCTGTTGCTTCTGTCAGATTTTGACTAACTACTGTAAGTGACAGTAACATAGGAGAAAAGTAATTTATGGCTCATTTTACTCTGGAAAAAAATGTACTTCTTATTTGTATATGTGTGCACATATTTAAAATGTTACAATATTTTGCCATAGTGCCCCTTTAAAGGGACTCTGAGCAGTGCCCTAAAATAAAAATGTCATTTACCTGGGGCTTCCTCCAGCCCACTGTAGGCCGCGAGGTCCCCCGGCGTCATCCTGGCTCCTGTCCATGTCCCTCCGGCGGCTCCAGTTACTGGCGACACCCGGGCCGGGTGTTGGGCCGGCTTTTCCTGCCTTATGACGCTCCTCGTCATCACGCCAGCCGCTATGCGACATCACGCCGGCGTGACAGTCCTACGCACGCGTGGTTTTCTAAATCTAAACCGCGTATGTGCAGGACTGTCACGCCGGACGCAGTGATGACGCATAGCGGCCGGCGTGATGATGAAGAGTGTCATAAAGTAGGAAGAGCCGGCCCAACACCCGGCCTGGGTGACGCCGGTAACAGGAGCTCCCAGAGGGACACGAATAGGAGCCAGGATGACGCCGGGGGTCCTCGCGGCCTATGGTGGGCTGGAGGAAGCCCCAGGTAAGTGACATTCTTGATTTTAGGGGACAGTATAAATTTCCTCACTAATCCAATAGATTAGCCACATTCTTCTTATAAGCACAAACTCTTCTTTTAAAATAAAAATGCCTGAAAGGGTTAATAGCTTCAGTTTCATTTTCTTCTGTGGGCTTATCAGTCATTAAGCTGGTCTCTGATGCAATACAGAGCTCTTCAAACTTTAAGATTCTTTTATATCTGAATGAAGAGCGGTACACACTGAAAGAGTTTTATCTTGTGTAGTCTAAAAATAATGCTACCGGGTTGAACTGATAGCAAATTATTATGCAAGTTGTCAGCTGCCCGTTCTAGCTCAGTGTGACCTGATTGACACTAGTTTATGTCAAAAGCAGCTTAGATACATAACTATACTGTCACTAGGGAGCTTGGAGACTGGCTTTTATCTGTATGTCATGCCAAATGCTCTTCCACTTTAAAACACAATTTTTAGTTGCAGAAGCTTCACTGGATCAAAAGGGCAACATCTGTGCATTCAGAGATATTGCTGCGGGTTACACCGCTGATACCTCCTTCTGATAATCTGAAAATAACTCACATACAGCATTCACTTGTGAATGTCACTGAAACCTCTTACATCCACCCGCATATGAAAATTATGCCATTCACGTTCAGCATTTTACCATTCCCGAGAGCAGCCAATCAGAAACCACAGAGAAGACTAGCAGTGAGTTACAGTATCTAGCAGGGAAAAAAATGTCTTACATCCTATAATCCCCAGTCCCAGGTTGAATTTAGAGGTGAAACGCGGGCTGACTCAGCGGCTGTGGTGCACAGCGGATCGCCGCTCTATGGCCCTGGTGGCAGCGGAGGGACCGAGAGGGCCAGGCGTGTTAACAGGGAAGCTGCGACAGAAGTGCTGATCAGACTAATTATTGCATCGGGCAGAGGGAGCTCCCCTCAGAGCCATTTATTTCTCTGGCCCATACGGACACATAACCATTCGTGGTATTTTTTACAATCATAGACGAAGAAGAAATGCTGCGCTCACAAAGGCAAAGTGAAAGAGACAAAAAGTAAACGTTAATGCCCCCTGTTCAGACACAAGCCATTTTCTACATGTCTATGTAGAAAGCTCCTTAAAGGAATATTGTAGGGGGGCTGGGGGAAAATGAGTTCAACTTCTAATGGTCCCCCGTAGACATCCTGTGCCCGCTTAGCCACTCACCGATGTTTTGGCCCCTGCCTCCGGTTCACTTCTGGAATTTCAGACTTTAAAATCAGATAACCACTGTGCCTGCGTTGCCGTGTCCTTGCTCCCGCTGTTGTCACCAGGAGCGTACTGTGCAGACACAGACCATACTGGGCCTGCGCAGTACGCTTCCTTTAAAGTGAAACTGAAAAAATAAGAGTTTCACTTACCTGGGGCTTCTGCCATCCTGTGCCCTTGCCATCCTGCACCGATCCTCCGTTCCCCCACTGTGGCTCACTTTTTTTCTCATATTGGAAGCTGACTTTTACGTCGACCTCCACAGCACCCTAGCCACATGTATCCTAGTACCCGTTCCTGTAGCCAGGTTCTCCCTGCGCAGGCACAGTACCACAAAATCTCTACTGCTAAGCAGTACACGTCCGGCTACGGGAGTGTGAACGAGGACGCGCGGCCAGCTTTAAGGGCTCGTTGCAGGGCCGCACAACTCAGCACACAAGTGATCCCCCCTTTTCTCCCCACCAACAGAGATTTCTGTTGGTGGGGTCTGATCACTCCCCCAATGTTTATTTTTTTTTTAACAAATATCTATTTTATTATTTTTCTATTAAAATTTAGTCTTTTTTTTTAATTTTCTTCCCTCCTCCGCCAGCCAGTCAGTGTGATCGGCTGTCATAATGCGTACACACGCACTACTAAATGCAATGACGGGTCCGCGGGACCCTCCCGCTGGGCAGTCTTTAGCCGACAGTATCCGCGTGTGTACGCTCTGTCGGCGGACTGTTTCAGAAACAGCCTTATCAGTCCACCGACAGTGCGTACACGCGCACGGCTGAATGTGGGATGGTCCGGCGGACCAGTCGTTGCCGGCGGTAGTGCGTGTGTACGCACCTTTAGGCTTCAGCGGTCGGCAAGAAGTTAGATCTTTCATCTCTATTTTGTTATCAACAATGTTTGCTCACCCAGATAAAACTAACTTGCTCTATTTTGGCTGCAGCCGACTTGCTGTTTGACTGCTTCATTTTCATAAAGATAATATTTCTCTATTAACACTTGCCATGCAAAGAATAAAAAGGTTCTAAGCAGGCTTAGTACTTATGTACCTAGATTTATCTGACATCACCCAATGAATTACACAGCGAGTATCAATCATTTCTTGATCAGTTTTTTTCTTTTAACATTTCCCCTTGCCAAATATTCATTTATTTTCCTCTTCCACTATTTTTCGGTAAAGTACCTCCCCTAAAACAACATTTCTGCAAAATGGTTCTGCAGCTATTCAGGCCTCAAGTCTTTTAAAGGAAACCCACTTCTTGTGTTATATGTTGGCCATTGGAAATGCTGTTTCTAAAGTGTTTCTGTAAGAATTTCATGAAGGTATAAAATACAAAAGCTACTGGAACATAAGGGCATCTGGTTTACAGATCTACAGCACAATATATGCAGTTCTCCAGGCTATAGATTTATGTGAAAGAGAAAGAGAAATGCATTTTCTGTTCTCAGCAATGCCGATTTCCTTGTTGTAGTATTGGTTTTAATGTGAGAGATTAGTAGCAACTAGCAAACACCGCAGTCTGAGTAGTAGTAAAATACTCCCCCCCCCCCCCATCCCCTCACTTATGTCATACAAGTGTTTGGAGCTATGGCCAGTAAACACCACAGACATTTGTGGCTGTTGATTATTGTTTTAGGTGACAATTCCCTTGTG